>NW_027518679.1:265000-300000 GCF_043159265.1 Tasmannia lanceolata
GCGTCTGAATCCGGGTCTGCAATCGCGCGGTCGGTAGAGGGCCTCCGCAGGGTCTGCAATCACAATCAATGGGGGTCAGGGGGTCCGGGGTGGGTCCCAGACGACCACTTCGACACCCAAGTCAGATCCTTCGACCAATCAATATAAAGAACAGCGAGAGGGGGAAGGGAGTTTCGATCAGGGTTACCAGGGGCAGCACGCGGGTTCTTTTCTGGGTGTGTGAGTGACTGAGTCGGAGGGGACTAGCAGGGAGAGTAAGATTGGGTTCCTAGCCTCCTCTGTTGTTGCCTCGCCTCTTTTTCCAGTGTCCGGAGTGGAGAATGGGTAAAGTCCTCTTTTCAGCGAAAAGGGCCTCCCACTGTTCTTCCTTTTCCTCCCTTTTAAAGGGAGGCGCGCAGCCCCTTTCATCATTATGGAGAGAAAACCTTTTTTCGTAGGATTGGGCTGTCCTCCTGCTTTGCCGGCGTGCATGGCTTTGGCGGTCATTTCCTTCCATAATCTGTGATGATGAGGCTTGGGCGGCGAGAGGGCGACACGTGTCGTGAATGTGTGGTCTTTGCCGTTTTCCAACGCCATTCTTCATGATGGTTGGGCTCTGCTCGTGCATGGATGACACGTGGCGATACCTGGGAGCGTAGCCGTATTTGTGCCCCATCACTTTCTAATTAGAGGATTCTTGTCTCTTTCTCTTTCAATGCATATATATATATATATATATATATATATATATATATGTTTATATATATACATTCCTTTCCATGCATGTACGTAATTCCAAGAAAGAAACATAAAGGCTACTTTCTTATTAGATGATTCTTGTCTCTTTCTCTTTCCATGCATATATATGTTTATATATATGCATTCCTCTCCATTATCTAATCCATGCAAAAGCAACAAACCGTGCAACTCGTATAAATTTAATAACAACACCCAATAAATGCTGGACGTGCATAGATGGGATGATCAACACCATTCAAATGTTGGGTAACAGTGCATATGGGTTGCGCCCCCTAAATTATTTCCGTTGGATAATCCAAGCCGTCCAATTGATAGGCCAAAAATGCAAATTGGTTGCACCCTTTAGAACATTTCCATGGGCTGATCCGATGTCGGAATAATGGGCTGCAATGTGAATATGTTACCCCATCTTTAAATCACTCCCATATGATGATCCGAACCGTTCATTTGATGGGCGACAATTGATGATCTTGACCGTTCAAATAGTGGGCTGCGATGTGATTTAATTTGTGCTTCGTGAATTAATTCCGTTAGATGATCCAAACTATTCATTTGACAGAAGACGGATCACGACATAAGCTGGGCATGCCCCGCTGGATTATTTCCAAATGATGATCCAAACCATTCGATTGGTGGGTCACAACATGAAAAGCCATAAGCTCAACACTCATATTTAATAAGAACAATGTGGGGTACACTGACTTGATCCCATTCCAATCAAAATATTCAATGCGGGCCCACCCAGTGGGTCCAAATTCTCTCTTGATTAGATTCTTATGACTAACCTTCCTCAATACCCGATGGAAAAATGCAAAAATATTGGAAATGACTAAAAAGATTGAGAAAACATAAGAGACGGACACCGAAATGGAAAATACTAGAAAAGACAGATAGAAAAATACTAATTCCTTTGTTGATTAAGGTGGAGCAAAATGGGGATGTCTACAGAGACGAGCCGAGGCGAACCGACCAGCGAGTACCCAAGTTTTAGTGAACTGGGTTTCCGAGTAGGGTTGGTTTTTCTGTTCGGGCCAGTTCCTAACCAGGAGTGCGCTCCCGGTCTTTGTGGAGACGAGCCGAGGCGAACCAAACAGTGAGTACCCAAGTTTTAGTGAACTGGGTTTCCGAGTAGGGTTGGTTTTTCTGTCCGGGCCCGTTCCTGGCCATGAGTGCGCTCCCGGTCTTTGTGCAGACGAGCCGAGGCGAACCAAGCAGCGAGTACCCAAGTTTTAGTGAACTGGGTTTCCGAGTAGGGTTGTGTAGACACCCCATTTTGCTCCGCTCTAATCAACAAAGAAATTAATGTTTTGTTATCAGTCTTTTCCTAGTGTTTTCCATTCCCGTGTCCACTCCTTTTGTTTTCTCGATCTTTTCGGTTATTTCTGTCATGTTTCGCATTATCCCGCTAAGTGTTGAGAAAGGTTATTCACGAGAATCCGAGCAAGAGAGAATTGGGACCCGTTGGTAGGCCCGCATTGAACATTTGCTTAGATTTGGATCAAACAGGGGGCCCGCACATTGTTTTAATGAGAAATGAGTCTTGAATCTATTTCGATCCAGTGAATAAAGATGTCCATCAAGGGAGCAGTCAAGATCTCAGAGACGTCGTTTTAACAACCAATGTTGTTACGATCATCAAGTTGAGTTATTCGGATAAGCCTACAGAAACAATTTTTGAGGGGCAACCTGTTCACATTGCAGCCTAGCAAATGGATGGTTCGGATCATTACATGAAAGAATTTGGGGTGCCACCCTATTTTTAGTGTGACCCATCACATGGGCAGTCCGGATTATCCTATGGGAATAATTTTTAGAGAACAGGTTATCTATAGAAGGGCCTCATCCATTTGGGTAATTTTGGATCATCTCATGGACGGTCATGATCATATGGAAATAATTTGGGGTACATCAAATTTGCATGGTGGCAGATCAAGTAGACAGCGGCACATCCAATTATAGCTTCAGCACGATGTGGGCCCAATATATATGCATTCTATTTTGATTTAGATTACATTCGATTGAATCATTTTATTCATATAAGGAACGCATGGCAGGAATGAGGCTTGAATGGCCGGTTGTGTCTAAATATATGTGTGGACCCAACTTTATGCTCAAAGCAGCAATCTTGATTGAAGAGAAGGTTTTCTTAAGCAAGTATACCGAAATTAAAGCATGCCCATGGTGCTGTTCGTTTTTTTTTAGGCATTGAGAAAAGCCAAAAGCAAAGTTGCTGTATTGAGTGGTCTTGAAAATAGCAAGTGGGTAATTTTAGATGGGATGGTATGGTAACATACCACTGGCATCAAGTTGAAAAAGGAACGTTCCCATTTGTTTTCCTTAATGTAAAGATATAGAGACGGCTGTGGAGGCAAGAGAAAAGGGGATGCTAAAGAAAAAAGAGAGGGTGGCTCTGTTGGATAGAGAGGAACGACAGCAGCTTGGTGGTGGAGAGGTTTGCAAAGGGAAAAGAAGAGAAACAAAAGGCTCTCGGCCTCCTCGATCACCCGAGACTTCTACCCAATGAGAGGAGCGCTGTGTTGCTCCAAGAAAAGAAAAAAGAAGAACAAAGAAATAACAGAAAGGAGGAAAAGGATCTATCTCTCTTACCCATCTCAAGCCCAGCAAAATCACGATGGCTCTGTTTGTTTGAAACAAAAGAAAAAAAAAACCTCACAGCAGCAGCCCTTGCTTTGACCCCCCCACAACCCTCCGTTTCATATCCTTCTCACCATCTCTCTGTTACACCCTCTCTCTCACTCACGGCAGCAGCCCTCCCTCTCCCCCACTCTGTTTTCTTACTCTCAATATCTCTCTCTCTCTCTTCCTCAATAGCAGAGAAGAACGAAGGAGAAACAACAGAGGATCTCTGTCTTTCAATCTCACCTCTCACCTTTCTCTATATCTCTGTTATTATTATTTTTTCTCTCTCTCTCTAAACTCTATATCTCTCGGCATTCACCATCCGTTCACCCCTCAATCTTCTCATATCCCCACCTCCAACTTCCCCTCAACAGCAGCCCATATAAAAGAAAAAAGAAAATAAAAAGCAAAAACAGAGCATCATTTTTCACGTTTTTCCCCTACACTCTGTTTTTTTCGTTTTTTGATTTCGATCGTATATCTCTCTCTCTCTCTCTCTCTCTCTCTCTCTCTCTCTCTCTCTATATATATATATATATATATATATATATATATATATATATATATATATATATATATATATATATATATATCTCTTGAATTCTCTTCTCTCTCAGTTTCTCTCTGTCCCATTCTCTACCTCTCTCTCAACCACTCCCCTCATCTCCCTACCTCTCTGTCTCTTCACTCACCTTTCTCTATCCCTCTCGAACTCTCTATCTCCCTTAGTCTCTGTATGTCTCCCCTTCTCTTGGTCACTCTGTCTGTCCCACTCTTTCTATCACTCCCTCGAACCCTCCTTGCCAATCTCCCATCTATCTCTCTCTCTCAGTTACCTCCCTCTCCCATCCACAGTAAAAAAGAAAAGAAAAAAAATAAAATAAGAAGGAAGCGGAGCGGATCGAGCGGCGGCTGGGATTTTCGGATTTTTCGGCTCTCGGATTCTGCGGGGATCTCGAATACAGGTTGGTACCCCATTCTCGGATTTTTCCCGAATCATTCGGCATTTTTTATGAATTTTGCATGGTTTTTAGTATTTAATTAAATTTAATTCAATATTAAATGTGTGAACTAAAAATCATGATCTGCATGAGGGTTTCAAATCCGTTTCGTCCCAAAATTTAATACGATGTTCTACTTGAATAGAGTAAAATAACTGTCGGATCGGATCGGACATTGAATCGACGGTTTTTTAGAATTTGAGTGAAGAGTAGAATTTTATTTAAAATGTGGGTCGAGTAATTACGAAATTCGAAAAAATAGCCATCTCAGGATGATCTATTTTTTGGAATTTTAAATTTTTCTTGTGTTCATCACATCAGAACAAGGTTGGAGGACGTTTTCCGGAATCGTAATTTTCTCGAAAATCGTGTTTTAAAAATAGAAAACTCTTCAAAAATATCTTTTCGATGAAGAAAAATAAAATATATACTAAACGAATTTCAAAATTAATGAAATTTCGTAGGAAAATAATATAATGCTGATAAATTATACCATGAATTTTTCGGAATTTTTGGAATTGGTTTGGTATATCATTTTATACTTTCTTTGAAACTTATCAGATTTTGGGAGAATTTTTACTGACATCAGATCACAGATAAAATTCTCAAAATTTTTACAGTATTCTTATATTCAATATTTCTAGTTTCTGTAAAATTTTCAAGTGATTTAGAGCTTATTTCATAAGGGATGTAGTGTTAATTCATAATCTGGGCTGAAAATTGAAAAATCCGAAACTGATAGTAAATATTTTTCAAAATTCATGAAAATCTCACAGCATGCTATATTTACTCATATCTTATTTCTGTAGAAATTTAACTGAATTTAGATTTCTATTTCTAGTAGTTTCTGTGTTATTTTTGCAATCTGGTCAATTAATTGTTAAATCAAAATTAAATATGAGCTTAATGTAAAAATCTGTAAAAATCTCTCAATAAGCTACATCTCATCATATCTTGCTGCTGTAGAAGTTTCAACTCATTTCGAATTCATTTGCAACGGTTTCCCTTGTAAAATCACTCATATGGTTTAAAATTGATAAAATTCATTGAAAATCCGAAATTAATTAAAAATCATCTGAAAATCTCTAAAGAACCTTAAATCTCTGTCACATATTAACTCCTTAATCCATTGAAACAGCAATCTTAGGATCTTTAGATTTCCCTGGAAAAATGGCCAGTGCATCCATAATCGTATCCCTATTGCACTCAATCTTTGACAATTTGAATATTTAAGCTATAGCACGTTGTTGGCTCCGAGGTTACTGTCCACGGAAATCCTGAGATATGCCAGGCAATAAGGTGCTATAACCTAAGTATTAAATTGCACAAGGAAAGAGCGCACGATTCCCTTCCTTGGATGCTATTCTGGGTCGAAATTGGTGAACCCTAGAACCATTGGTAATCCTTGAATGTCTAGAAACTGAAAAGTCTTGAAATCTGAAATTAACTAACTTCAAAAGCTGAAATCGATTCATCTCGTGTCTCTCGGAACCATTGGATTATGGTTTCCGTCGTAAGAACCTTTAGAGCCCAACTTAGGAACACTGGTGTCGTGTCGTGTCGTGTCCTAAGTTTTAGGGAGTCTTAGGTTTTAGGGAGTCCTAGAGTTAGGAGTCCAGCCTCATCACGGACGCTTGCTATGGATAGCAACCGTGCCATAGGTCTAGTTACACTACTCACCCAATCTTTCCCTAGGACGAGCCTAGTAAACTAGGATGTAGGCTAACCTGCATTAGTCTAAGGAACAACTTGCATTTAGATAAGAATCATATAGCATCTTAGATGAAATCCTAGGATAATAAAACCCCCAACTTGAATTAAATAACTTCTCTTAAAACTGTTGAAACAGTCAATCCCGTCTAGGTCGGTGTCTTAGTTGAGTTAGGCATAAGTAGCTTAGCTTAGGTGCACCGAACTACGTCGACTCTGATCCCAGTGAGGCTTGGGTACGTAGGCAGCTTGGATGTCTGATGGCATACCAACCGCGAGTCGGCACCACAACAAATTGTGGTGTTTTGTATATTAATTTTCTTGTAAATGCTTAATCAAATCATTTAGGACTTTCCATGAAATTAGAATTCTAGGAGAACTTTCACTTAGAATGAATCCAGACAAATTAAGAAATCAAGATACACATTTAGGATTCACATTGAAATTAGATTTTAGGATGCATGTCACTTAGTTCGCACATTAACTTAGAGTTGAACGAGCCATTTAAAATAAATTTAAAAGAGTTAGCTTTTGGAATCGAAGACCGATTATCGGGCAGGAATGGTGCATGTGGTGGATAACTCCCCATACCTTCCATTCTTGTAACCAGGTAGCGAGTCTAGATTTCTGGTTAATTACGAGTCCTAGATCTTACATCTAGGTGGCGACTCTGTCAAGTCTCTTTTGTGTGGAATTCGGATTGCCTTAGTGATCCCAAGTTCACATAAAAGATGAATTAAAATCAATAATTAAAATGCACACGCCAATGGCGTGGGTACGAGAGACCAAGAGAGTGCGTGGCGGCTCGCGCCCCACCCCTCTCGCGGGATCGGGTCCCACAGTTTGGCGACTCTGCTGGGGACCACCTAACTTCATTAAAATTTCAAAAGATAACTCATTTGAATTTAATTTAACTGGCTCACAAAAAACTCTATCTCTTATATACTTGTTAGATTAATTTGTATGCTTTATTTTTCTCATCACATCATACTCAAACTTAATCTAACAAAACCTGAAGGCATCATAGATTGCGCAAACTTATTGCCCACACTTACATCACTTGCATCTAAACCTTTGCATCTCACATGCACACACGTCCTATTTTAGGAACCTGGAGTGTTATCTAGCATGGTTGACTGGGATTTCATCACCTGGTGCCTCTGTGCTAGAGAAGCATTCCACCCTTAGCCTAGCACCTTATGGTGCGTAAACGGATCCCTTGTTCACGTACTGATACGCCGGACACTGGTACAGTATATCGAACACGGATTCGCGCTAAGGGAACTCTTGGCCTTACCCCTAGATTAACCCACACATGCATGTAATATACGAACACATGTACATCACGTGTGTGAGCCTAGTTTAGGATATCCTACCCATTTGTGTCTAGATTAGGCCGTAGTCCATCTTCCAATGGCTGCGATCGGTCCTTAGATGCACAAACAAAGTCATGAGTCGAGATCCTCTCTCCACTCCGCTAGATTAGGATTAGGGTTGATGCCTTCAAGTAACACTGCTAAAATGTGCAAAGATTAAAAAACTTTCCCTTTGGGGTTAGGATATAAATCCCATCATTTCCAAAGATCTCATAGGATTAGTCATTCATGATCTATCCGTTGAAAGCAATCTTATGCTATCTCATATAATCTCTTGATCGTGCGTCTTTCATTCTTCTGTCATACGATTCGATCGTATCTTCATGCCATCCCCTAACTGGCAGGAGCAGAATCTCACAATCTTTCGATTATGCAATCTCATGATCTGATCATGCCTGGTCCAGATGATTCAATCTTGCTTGTACCCTTGGTCTCTTCCTCCTCTAGGGGCTACATTTTTCAAGATTATTTTGCTAAGTCCTTCAGAGTTCACTCTCAGAATCCTTGAGCTAGGGGCATTCCCCGCGTGCTATCATGTCATCATTGTTGTGTTTATTTGTTTTGAGGAACCATCACTTTACTTCCCATTCCTTATCTAGTCATATCATAATTATCATGTCAATCATAGAAAGGAAAAATTCCCTGAATGTCAAGCTTACATCTCGTGTTTATTTCTATGTCAGGATTGTTCACTGCTGAAAATCCAGGAAAGCTTCTTGGGTTTGAATCTTTCTTGGCCAGTGAAGAAGCTAATTCCCCATTTTCTTTGGAAGTCTCTCTATCCACTTTTTCCTACCTATGGCAGATTCTATGGAAAATTTTCAACTCTTTCATGTCACAGAAACCCTGGCCCAGCTCGTCCAACAGGTGAAGGAATTGAAGGAAGAAAATCAATTCATCAAAGCTCAACTTATTGAGAAATTTGGTCCAACCACTGTTGTTTCTAAGGGCAAAAATCTGAGCCTCTCCATGGTTATGGGTTCGGAAGAACTAATTGTGAACCTCTCTAGACAAATGGCGGCGCTAACAGAAGAAGTTTATCAGATGAAGCAACAAATGCAAACCTGGTATTGTCGGTCCCATGGTTCTGAATATTTCGCTGGCAAAAATACCAAAGTCCAAGATGTTGTTACCGGAAACTCTGTCTCCCAGCACCGGCAAGATTCTGTTGGGCCCTTAGTTCTTGAATATGACCAAGAGTCACCATCTGAAACTCCTAAAAAAGAATTCACTGATTTGCCTACCCCACGATCTGGTATCCTGAAAGGGTTTAGGGAAAAGGAAAAGGGAGTTAACTGGTCACAGGAGCCTATGGTAATCGAATATGATCAACCAAGACCTATACCTCAGCAAAAGCCAGGTAGGCAATTCGCCCCCCTCCCGCTTCCACCATCTGTTATATTGCAACAAGGGTTGGCTTCGGGTGATGTCTATTTACCTCGCATTAGGGATCCTCCTAATCCGCTCCCCAGGACATGGAAGGCGGAAGAACACTGCGATTTTCATCGAGGATCGGGGCATAATACCGATCAGTGTATAACTCTGAGGCATGTGATCCAGAAGTTGATTGATGAGCGCAAGCTATCATTCCAGCAAACGCCAAATGTTGTGTGGAACCATGCCACACCATCGCCGGATAAGGCTTAGACGCATCGAAGTGTGAGAAGCTCAGGTCTAGCTGCAGTAGAACAGGAAGAATCCAAAGTTGAAAGTATCAGCCATGATGATGATTCAGAACGAACCAGCCTTCGCCGAGCCTTCAACACCAGACAGTTGCAGCAGTTAAAGTTTTAGTCATTTACTATGTTGAGTCAGTCATCCCGGTCAGTACAATTGTTGAGTCCGGTCTTACAGTTCAAGGTTAATGCCTAGTACAGGCAAGTTATCTTTTGCTTTTCTTTTTATTCAGAGTTGTGAATCCTGAGCATGTTCAGGATAGGTCGTCAGATGTAATAGCTTTTTCTTTAAATAAAAATTTCAGTTCCAATAGTTCACTTGTGTCTGTTTCTTAAGTATGCTTCTGATCTTAAAGTAAGACTCCCTCCTCAAATGAGGACAAAATTGACGAAACTCCACTTGAGTCACAGCAATTACTTGAACAAGAGGAGGAGCGCCAATCCCAGCCTTTCAAAGATGAAATTGAAGTGGTAAACACTGGCACTGAAACTTTGATTCAGTGAATGCTGATTAAAAGTACATTACCCTCTGAAGAGTGTGAAGAATTGATAAACTTATTTCAAGAATAAGAAGATTGTCCAGAAAAGCTACAACCGATACCAGGGGCAAGACATAGATCGAAAGCTCAAGAGAATGAAGAAAGTGAGAGACATATGCTATACAAGGGGCATAGAGTGGAAACAACTTTCATATTTCCAATCAATGACCTTGGTTCTCAAATTCATAACATAAAGCGAACAAATTCAAGATAAGAAGCTCAAGAGCAAGCGTTGAAAAGAGATCATCAGATATCAAGAGTTACAAATCCATAGATGGAGGATGTCAAAGAGCAAGTTTCGCTCTACGAAAGTCGAAAGCACGTATTAGAATCTTGAAAGAAGAAGATCCATTATCTCTTACCTGGAAATGCCGTCAAGCTCCGAAAAAAAAAAAAAAAAAAGAAAGAAGAAGAAATAAATAATCAGTACTAGAGGGACTCTAGTAACCTAGCTCGATTCCCAATCTGAGCATCGAAAGGCCTCCTTTGGCCGATTAAATCCCAAAATCAGAACCCAATGTCAAAAGAATACCGGTTTGCAAACCCTTCGAGCCTGAATCAAATTTTCTTGAAAACCCATCAAACTCGGGGCATTCCCCCGAACTACGCGAGACCTGATCCCTACACTGGGGTACGTAGGCAACTCGGTTAAACTGAGTTCGGTCGATTCAAAAAAAAAAGAAAAGAAATTCAATCCTTTCAGAAAAAAAGATGGACAAGTTCCAAAAGAAGAGAAGTTAATTATTCCAGAAAGAAAAGAAAAAAGAAAAAAATCAATTAACCTTCAAACAATTTATCTTCAAACTAGGGGCATTCGCCCTGAACTACACACGACCTGATTCCTACCTTGGGATATGTAGGTAACCTGTTCACAGGTTCGGTCGAAATCTTTGTTGAACCTTAAGCCCTTCTTTGAAAAGCCCTATCCTACCTATAAAGTCCTTCTGGTGTTCACAACTAATGATCTAGGTCCCGAGACACAATAAGTAATAAAAAAAAATGATGAAAAAAAAAAGAACGGAGTTTGAAGATCTGCTAGACTGAAAACCTGAAAGGGCGGTCTAGGCAAAATTTAAGATCATTCCCCTGCTAAGTTGAAAACCTGAAAGGGCGGCTTAGGCAAAAGCTAAGGGGATAGCCTGCTGGATCGAAAACCTAGAAAGGTGGTTCAGGCAAAAGTTAAGGCTAGCGCGGTCCGCCAAGTTAAAAACCCTGAAGAGGTGACTTGGTCACGGTAAGAGAATCAATATAAGAAGGCTACAGCCGGTATCAAGACTGAAGATCAACTGAAGTTCAAGCAAATTCAAGTGACATCCTCAAAACTAGGGGCATTGAAGCTATGCAATCTTAGGGGTTGTAATTAAATCCTGGAGGTATCACTGTTTTAAGGAAAAAGTCCAATGTTTACCAATTGAAAAAAAAAAACATTCCTCGAAAGGATAGACTTACCAAATAAAACGTTAACTAAGTCAGAAGCATTACTGTGTCTATCAGTGTAGTCAGTCAATCTTTGTCATTCTATGTTCACTCCTTCGGAGCTGCTCAATCCTTTGAGTAGTGCATTTTATCTAAGTTTTCTCTTTAGAAAGAGTCAATCGTCGTTCTTATGTCCAAATGATGCAACTGTCTTAATGAAGGAGGCCCGGCCTCGGCAGCTCCCTGCGATCGTATGAAAGAGCTCGGTAATCTAGTCAAGCAGCTACATTTCAAAGAGGATTAGCTCGGAAAAATTCAGAATTAGAAACATCAGAAAGCCCAGCTTTCGTAAAAAGATCATACCCCAAGAAGGCACCTTAAGCTTGGAAGAGCCCCAGATGCAATGATGGTTGAGCCAATTTCTCAAAGAGATGAACCATTAAAATTCAGAATCTCCTTCCAGTTAGTTAAATACTATCATGGTCAAGAGATATCTATCTAAACACCTGTCAAGAAGCAGATCCCGCTTTTCCATGTTAGTATCCAAGAGAGCCTTTGTTCTAAATTACCAATTTCAAGTATCTTGTTCAAGGTTGCAGTTATCAAAATCCCCAGAAGACAAGACCAGCAGTCTCTTTGAAAAAGATCTTGTTGAAGTTTCATAAAAGTGTCCCTAATCCATTCTTGTTAGTAATGGTTCTTCGTTCCTAAGGTTTGTCGTTTCATCATTCGTCAAAATCGTGGTTTCCAACATCTTTGTCGGGCACGATCCATAATATCCCCGATTTCATTGAGTTCAAAAAAATTAAAAATTCATCAAATCCAAATCCTTAATTCAAAAAATCCAATCCTACGTCAAATTCAAGTTAATGAAAAATCTCTAAATTCTTCGAGCCCGTTCGTGAACGGTGCCTCTTTTCTCGAGGCCATTTGTGAATGGACTCGTCTTCCCCATCAAATCCAATCCCCGATTCATCAAATCTAATTCTATGTCAAATTCGAATTCATGAAAAATCTCTAAATTCTTCGAGCCCGTTTGTGAACGGTGCCTCTTCTTCTCGAGTCCATTTGTGAATGGTCTCGTCTTCTCCTTGAGCCCGTTTGTGGACGGTGCCTCATTTCCCAAAAATAAAAAAATAAAAAAAAAATTTATCAAATCCAATCCCTGATTCAAAAAAAAAATAAAAATAAAAATAAAAATAAAAATAAAAATCCAATCCTACGTCAAATTCAAGCTCATGAAAAATCTCTAAATTCTTCGAGCCCGTTTGAGAACGGTGCCTCTTTTCTTCGAGTCCATACAACTATGGTCTCTTATCCCCTTTGAACATCATACAACTATGATGTCTCATTTCCTTGGAATCCGTACAAATATGGTATTTCATTCTCTTCGAGTCCATACAACTATGGTCTCTTATCCCCTTTGAACATCATACAACTATGATGTCTCATTCCCTTGGAATCCGTACAAATACGGTATTTCATTCTCTCCGAGTCCATACGACTATGGTCTCTTATCCCCTTTGAACATCATACAACTATGATGTCTCATTCCCTTGGAATCCGTACAAATACGGTATTTCATTCTCTTCGAGTCCATACAACTATGGTCTCTTATCCCTTTTGAACATCATACAACTATGATGTCTCATTCCCTTGGAATCCGTACAAATACGGTATTTCATTCTCTCCGAGTCCATACGACTATGGTCTCTTATCCCCTTTGAACATCATACAACTATGGTGTCTCATTTCCTTGGAATCCGTACAAATACGGTATTTCATTCTCTTCGAGTCCATACAACTATGGTCTCTTATCCCCTTTGAACATCATACAACTATGATGTCTCATTTCCTTGGAATCCGTACAAATACGGTATTTCATTCTCTTCGAGTCCATACAACTATGGTCTCTTATCCCCTTTGAACATCATACAACTATGATGTCTCATTTCCTTGGAATCCGTACAAATACGGTATTTCATTCTCTTCGAGTCCATACAACTATGGTCTCTTATCCCCTTTGAACATCATACAACTATGATGTCTCATTTCCTTGGAATCCGTACAAATACGGTATTTTATTCTCTTCGAGTCCATACAACTATGGTCTCTTATCCCCTTTGAACATCATACAACTATGATGTCTCATTCCCTTGGAATCCGTACAAATACGGTATTTCATTCTCTCTGAGTCCATACGACTATGGTCTCTTATCCCCTTTGAACATCATACAACTATGATGTCTCATTCCCTTGGAATCCGTACAAATACGGTATTTCATTCTCTCCGAGTCCATACGACTATGGTCTCTTATCCCCTTTGAACATCATACAACTATGATGTCTCATTTCCTTGGAATCCGTACAAATACGGTATTTCATTCTCTTCGAGTCTATACAACTATGGTCTCTTATCCCCTTTGAACATCATACAACTATGATGTCTCATTTCCTTGGAATCCGTACAAATACGGTATTTCATTCTCTTCGAGTCCATACGACTATGGTCTCTTATCCCCTTTGAACATCATACAACTATGATGTCTCATTTCCTTGGAATCCGTACAAATACGGTATTTCATTCTCTTCGAGTCCATACGACTATGGTCTCTTATCCCCTTTGAACATCATACAACTATGATGTCTCATTTCCTTGGAATCCGTACAAATACGGTATTTCATTCTCTTCGAGTCCATACAACTATGGTCTCTTATCCCCTTTGAACATCATACAACTATGATGTCTCATTTCCTTGGAATCCGTACAAATACGGTATTTCATTCTCTTCGAGTCCATACAACTATGGTCTCTTATCCCCTTTCAACATCATACAACTATGATGTCTCATTTCCTTGGAATCCGTATAAATACAGTATTTCATCTTGCCCAAGCCCATTCAAAAATGATGCTGTGTTTTCATTAAATTTTTTTTCGAAGGTCATCCATTATTTTCTCTGAGACCATTTGAAAATGATGTCTCATTTCTTCTGAAGCCGTTCAAAAGCGATATTCCTTTCCCTCCGAAAATCCATTTGAAAATGGTATCCCATTTCTCTTGTTGCCCGTTTGTGAGCGGCACCGCAGCAGAATTTTTTATTACATTCCAATTCTAGGATTTCTTTTAGGGTCTTGCATTATATTAAGTTGCGTTGTGTCTAGAGAGTCCTTTGTCGATTAAAGCTACGTAAAATGGCACTGTCACTTTTGCTTTGGTGTTCGATGATTACGTCATCTCTACCAAAGAGGGGCATCTGTAGACACCCCATTTTGCTCCGCTCTAATCAACAAAGAAATTAATGTTTTGTTATCAGTCTTTTCCTAGTGTTTTCCATTCCCGTGTCCGCTCCTTTTGTTTTCTCGATCTTTTCGGTTATTTCTGTCATGTTTCGCATTATCCCGCTAAGTGTTGAGAAAGGTTATTCACGAGAATCCGAGCAAGAGAGAATTGGGACCCGTTGGTAGGCCCGCATTGAACATTTGCTTAGATTTGGATCAAACAGGGGGCCCGCACATTGTTTTAATGAGAAATGAGTCTTGAATCTATTTCGATCCAGTGAATAAAGATGTCCATCAAGGGAGCAGTCAAGATCTCAGAGACGTCGTTTTAACAACCAATGTTGTTACGATCATCAAGTTGAGTTATTCGGATAAGCCTACAGAAACAATTTTTGAGGGGCAACCTGTTCACATTGCAGCCTAGCAAATGGATGGTTCGGATCATTACATGAAAGAATTTGGGGTGCCACCCTATTTTTAGTGTGACCCATCACATGGGCAGTCCGGATTATCCTATGGGAATAATTTTTAGAGAACAGGTTATCTATAGAAGGGCCTCATCCATTTGGGTAATTTTGGATCATCTCATGGACGGTCATGATCATATGGAAATAATTTGGGGTACATCAAATTTGCATGGTGGCAGATCAAGTAGACAGCGGCACATCCAATTATAGCTTCAGCACGATGTGGGCCCAATATATATGCATTCTATTTTGATTTAGATTACATTCGATTGAATCATTTTATTCATATAAGGAACGCATGGCAGGAATGAGGCTTGAATGGCCGGTTGTGTCTAAATATATGTGTGGACCCAACTTTATGCTCAAAGCAGCAATCTTGATTGAAGAGAAGGTTTTCTTAAGCAAGTATACCGAAATTAAAGCATGCCCATGGTGCTGTTCGTTTTTTTTTAGGCATTGAGAAAAGCCAAAAGCAAAGTTGCTGTATTGAGTGGTCTTGAAAATAGCAAGTGGGTAATTTTAGATGGGATGGTATGGTAACATACCACTGGCATCAAGTTGAAAAAGGAACGTTCCCATTTGTTTTCCTTAATGTAAAGATATAGAGACGGCTGTGGAGGCAAGAGAAAAGGGGATGCTAAAGAAAAAAGAGAGGGTGGCTCTGTTGGATAGAGAGGAACGACAGCAGCTTGGTGGGGGAGAGGTTTGCAAAGGGAAAAGAAGAGAAACAAAAGGCTCTCGGCCTCCTCGATCACCCGAGACTTCTACCCAATGAGAGGAGCGCTGTGTTGCTCCAAGAAAAGAAAAAAGAAGAACAAAGAAATAACAGAAAGGAGGAAAAGGATCTATCTCTCTTACCCATCTCCAGCCCAGCAAAATCACGATGGCTCTGTTTGTTTGAAACAAAAGAAAAAAAAAACCTCACAGCAGCAGCCCTTGCTTTGACCCCCCCACAACCCTCCGTTTCATATCCTTCTCACCATCTCTCTGTTACACCCTCTCTCTCACTCACGGCAGCAGCCCTCCCTCTCCCCCACTCTGTTTTCTTACTCTCAATATCTCTCTCTCTCTCTTCCTCAATAGCAGAGAAGAACGAAGGAGAAACAACAGAGGATCTCTGTCTTTCAATCTCACCTCTCACCTTTCTCTATATCTCTGTTATTATTATTTTTTCTCTCTCTCTCTAAACTCTATATCTCTCGGCATTCACCATCCGTTCACCCCTCAATCTTCTCATATCCCCACCTCCAACTTCCCCTCGACAGCAGCCCATATAAAAGAAAAAAGAAAATAAAAAGCAAAAACAGAGCATCATTTTTCACGTTTTTCCCCTACACTCTGTTTTTTTCGTTTTTTGATTTCGATCGTATATCTCTCTCTCTCTCTCTCTCTCTCTCTCTATATATATATATATATATATATATATATATATATATATATATCTCTTGAATTCTCTTCTCTCTCAGTTTCTCTCTGTCCCATTCTCTACCTCTCTCTCAACCACTCCCCTCATCTCCCTACCTCTCTGTCTCTTCACTCACCTTTCTCTATCCCTCTCGAACTCTCTATCTCCCTTAGTCTCTGTATGTCTCCCCTTCTCTTGGTCACTCTGTCTGTCCCACTCTTTCTATCACTCCCTCGAACCCTCCTTGCCAATCTCCCATCTATCTCTCTCTCTCAGTTACCTCCCTCTCCCATCCACAGTAAAAAAGAAAAGAAAAAAAATAAAATAAGAAGGAAGCGGAGCGGATCGAGCGGCGGCTGGGATTTTCGGATTTTTCGGCTCTCGGATTCTGCGGGGATCTCGAATACAGGTTGGTACCCCATTCTCGGATTTTTCCCGAATCATTCGGCATTTTTTATGAATTTTGCATGGTTTTTAGTATTTAATTAAATTTAATTCAATATTAAATGTGTGAACTAAAAATCATGATCTGCATGAGGGTTTCAAATCCGTTTCGTCCCAAAATTTAATACGATGTTCTACTTGAATAGAGTAAAATAACTGTCGGATCGGATCGGACATTGAATCGACGGTTTTTTAGAATTTGAGTGAAGAGTAGAATTTTATTTAAAATGTGGGTCGAGTAATTACGAAATTCGAAAAAATAGCCATCTCAGGATGATCTATTTTTTGGAATTTTAAATTTTTCTTGTGTTCATCACATCAGAACAAGGTTGGAGGATGTTTTCCGGAATCGTAATTTTCTCGAAAATCGTGTTTTAAAAATAGAAAACTCTTCAAAAATATCTTTTCGATGAAGAAAAATAAAATATATACTAAACGAATTTCAAAATTAATGAAATTTCGTAGGAAAATAATATAATGCTGATACATTATACCATGAATTTTTGGGAATTTTTGGAATTGGTTTGGTATATCATTTTATACTTTCTTTGAAACTTATCAGATTTTGGGAGAATTTTTACTGACATCAGATCACAGATAAAATTCTCAAAATTTTTACAGTATTCTTATATTCAATATTTCTAGTTTCTGTAAAATTTTCAAGTGATTTAGAGCTTATTTCATATGGGATGGAGTGTTAATTCATAATCTGGGCTGAAAATTGAAAAATCCGAAACTGATAGTAAATATTTTTCAAAATTCATGAAAATCTCACAGCATGCTATATTTACTCATATCGTATTTCTGTAGAAATTTCACTGAATTTAGATTTCTATTTCTAGTAGTTTCTGTGTTATTTTTGCAATCTGGTCAATTAATTGTTAAATCAAAATTAAATATGAGCTTAATGTAAAAATCTGTAAAAATCTCTCAATAAGCTACATCTCATCATATCTTGCTGCTGTAGAAGTTTCAACTCATTTCGAATTCATTTGCAACGGTTTCCCTTGTAAAATCACTCATATGGTTTAAAATTGATAAAATTCATTGAAAATCCGAAATTAATTAAAAATCATCTGAAAATCTCTAAAGAACCTTAAATCTCTGTCACATATTAACTCCTTAATCCATTGAAACAGCAATCTTAGGATCTTTAGATTTCCCTGGAAAAATGGCCAGTGCATCCATAATCGTATCCCTATTGCACTCAATCTTTGACAATTTGAATATTTAAGCTATAGCACGTTGTTGGCTCCGAGGTTACTGTCCACGGAAATCCTGAGATATGCCAGGCAATAAGGTGCTATAACCTAAGTATTAAATTGCACAAGGAAAGAGCGCACGATTCCCTTCCTTGGATGCTATTCTGGGTCGAAATTGGTGAACCCTAGAACCATTGGTAATCCTTGAATGTCTAGAAACTGAAAAGTCTTGAAATCTGAAATTAACTAACTTCAAAAGCTGAAATCGATTCATCTCGTGTCTCTCGGAACCATTGGATTATGGTTTCCGTCGTAAGAACCTTTAGAGCCCAACTTAGGAACACTGGTGTCGTGTCGTGTCGTGTCCTAAGTTTTAGGGAGTCTTAGGTTTTAGGGAGTCCTAGAGTTAGGAGTCCAGCCTCATCACGGACGCTTGCTATGGATAGCAACCGTGCCATAGGTCTAGTTACACTACTCACCCAATCTTTCCCTAGGACGAGCCTAGTAAACTAGGATGTAGGCTAACCTGCATTAGTCTAAGGAACAACTTGCATTTAGATAAGAATCATATAGCATCTTAGATGAAATCCTAGGATAATAAAACCCCCAACTTGAATTAAATAACTTCTCTTAAAACTGTTGAAACAGTCAATCCCGTCTAGGTCGGTGTCTTAGTTGAGTTAGGCATAAGTAGCTTAGCTTAGGTGCACCGAACTACGTCGACTCTGATCCCAGTGAGGCTTGGGTACGTAGGCAGCTTGGATGTCTGATGGCATACCAACCGCGAGTCGGCACCACAACAAATTGTGGTGTTTTGTATATTAATTTTCTTGTAAATGCTTAATCAAATCATTTAGGACTTTCCATGAAATTAGAATTCTAGGAGAACTTTCACTTAGAATGAATCCAGACAAATTAAGAAATCAAGATACACATTTAGGATTCACATTGAAATTAGATTTTAGGATGCATGTCACTTAGTTCGCACATTAACTTAGAGTTGAACGAGCCATTTAAAATAAATTTAAAAGAGTTAGCTTTTGGAATCGAAGACCGATTATCGGGCAGGAATGGTGCATGTGGTGGATAACTCCCCATACCTTCCATTCTTGTAACCAGGTAGCGAGTCTAGATTTCTGGTTAATTACGAGTCCTAGATCTTACATCTAGGTGGCGACTCTGTCAAGTCTCTTTTGTGTGGAATTCGGATTGCCTTAGTGATCCCAAGTTCACATAAAAGATGAATTAAAATCAATAATTAAAATGCACACGCCAATCGCGTGGGTACGAGAGACCAAGAGAGTGCGTGGCGGCTCGCGCCCCACCCCTCTCGCGGGATCGGGTCCCACAGGTTGGTTTTTCTGTCCGGGCCTGTTCCTGACCAGGAGTGCGCTCCGGGTCTTTGTGGAGACGGGCCGAGGTGAACCAAGCAGCGAGTACCCAAGTTTTAGTGAACTGGGTTTCCGAGTAGGGTTGGTTTTTCTGTCCGGGCCCGTTCCTGGCCAGGAGTGCGCTCCCGGTCTTTGTGGAGACGAGCCGAGGCGAACCAAGCAGCGAGTACCCAAGTTTTAGTGAACTGGGTTTCCGAGTAGGGGTGGTTTTTCTGTCCGGGCCCGTTCCTGACCAGGAGTGTTCTCCCGGTCTTTGTGGAGACGAGCCGAGGTTAACCAAGCAGCGAGTACCCAAGTTTTAGTGAACTGGGTTTCCGAGTAGGAGCGCTGGGAGATTTGCAAAGAGTCCTTTTTATCATTCACATTCAAACATATATATTTTTTACAACGTCACTTTCGCGCCTAGCGGCCAACTACTGATAGTATTTTCGGAGGTTCCTTGAATTCCAGGCGTTGGGTAGTTGGTGCTCCTCGAGCGTCTCTAGTCTATAACTCCCCGGGCGAATTATCTCTTTCACTCGGTACGGCCCCTCCCAGGTCGGGGAGAGTTTGCCCACCTTCTTTTGTTGTGAGATAGCAGCCTTTCTCAGTAGTAGGTCTCCTGGTCGGAATTCTCTTGGGCGTATCTTCAGGTCGTGATAGCGGGACACTTTCTGTTTGTAGGCCGCGACTCTGATTCAGGATTCTTCTCGGGCTTCCTCTAGCAAGTCGAGGTTTGCGCGGAGCCCATCTCCATTGGTCTGCTCATTGAAGTTGGTGACCCTGGGAGACGGGACGCCAACATCGACGGGTATTACGGCCTCGGTTCCAAAAGACAAGTTGAATGGCAATTCCCCCGTAGGGGTTCGTGAGGTGGTACGATACGCCCAGAGGACGTGATAAAGTTCGTCTACCCATCGACCTGCTTTCTCGTCCAGCCTCTTTTTGATCCCCTGGAGTAGGATTCTGTTCGTTACTTCGGTTTGCCCATTCGTCTGAGGGTGTGCTACTGAAGTGAATCTCTGTTCGATCTTCAAGTCAGAGCAGAATTTCCGAAAGTTTCGGCAGTCGAACTACCTACGGTTGTCCGTTATCAAGACACGGGGAATACCGAATCTGCAAACGACTGACTTCCAGCAGAAGGTCTGCACGTTTTGCTCTGTGATCTTGGCTAGAGGTTCAGCCTCCACCCACTTGGTAAAATAGTCAATGGCTACCACGACGAACTCACGTCTCCCGGAGGCAGGCGGAAAGGGGCCTAAGATGTCCATCCCCCATACTGCGAAAGGGAGCGGGCTGATGATTGGGGCCATGGACACAGTAGGTTGATGGATGGTGGGAGAGAACTTTTGACATCTCTCTCACCTTTTGACCAGGTCCAGAGCGTCTTGCCTCAAGGTTGGCCAGTACAGGCCTCTTAGCAGTACTTTGAGGCCAATACCTTGCCCCCAGGTGCTCTCCGCATATTCCTTCGTGAGTCTCTTGCAGAGTGTATACGGCGTTGCTTGGCCGGAGGCATTTTAGGTATGGAATGGTGTACGACCTTTTGTACGGACTTTCACCATCTAGGGAAAATCGGGCTGCTCTCTGTGTCACTATGCGGGCTTCCTTCTTCGCTTCGGGGAGCTTCCCACTACGCAGGTAATCAATGATCTCGTCCATCCAGCACGGCTCGTGCTCGACCTGCATCACTTCGACAGCCTCATTTTCGATACTGGATTTCTTTAGAAATTCCATACATATACTCCCAAGAGTGGTGTAACCGGATGTCGCCAGCTTAGACAACACATCCGCTTTTGCATTCTCCGTTCTAGGGATTTTGATGACCTCGAAGTTTTTGAACTTGCCGGCCAACTGGCGCACCTTGGAGAGGTACTTGATCATGCGCTCGTCACGCGCCTCATAGACTCCTTGGATTTGGTTTGTGACCAGCTGGGAGTCGCAATACGCCTTCAGCCTTTGGGCGCTGGTCTGGACTGCTAGGTTCATTCCGGCGATGAGAGCCTCGTATTCTGCCTCATTGTTGGACGCACGAAATCCAAACCTCAGCACATAATCCAGAACAAAGTTATCAGGTCCAATGAGAACCAAATCGGCTCCACAACCAACCTTGTTTGAGGATCCGTCCACATATACTTCCCAGAGCGGTTCATTGGACGATGGAATCTGTTCTGCCAGTACGGGGATGTTTTTTGTTCTCACTGGTTCGGTCTCAGCTTGGATCCGTTCCCCAGTTATAGTTGCGTTCTCTACAAACGGGGTTTGGGCAACTTCAGATTCGATGCTTTGCTGGGGGATGGTGCACTCGGCCACGAAATCTGCCAGCACTTGAGCTTTAATCGCCGGCCTAGGCAAGTACTGGATATCGAATTTGCTCAACTCTACGGCCCATTTCACAAGTCGCCCTGAAGAGTCTGGCCTGCGGAGAAGTTGTCTGAGCGGTTGATCGGTCAGGACCTTTATTGTGTGGGCTTGAAAATACGGCCTCACCTTTCTAGCCGCCATGATCAAGGCGTATGCCAATTTCTCAACCCGTTGGTACTTGATTTCAGCATCGTGTAGGACCTTCCTGACATAGTAGATCAGTTTCTGTTGGTTGTGCTCTTCTCGGATCAGCACAGCTGCCAGTGCCAGGGGGCTTACGGATAAGTACAAGAGCAGCTCTTCCCTCGGCTCCGACTTTGTCAACAGCGGTGGAGAAGACAGATACTGCTTCAACTCTTCGAACGCGACTTGGCACTCGTCTATCTAGGGTGCTGTCTTGATTCCTTTGACGGTGTTGAAGAAAGGCAGGCATCTCTCTGCAGACTTTGAGATAAAGCGCCCCAGTGCGGTCACCATCCCGGTTAACCATTGCACTTCTCTGATGGTCTTTGGTGGGGTGAGCTCCACCACGGCTTTGATCTTTTCCGGATTAGCTTCGATCCCTCTCCGGCTTACCATGAATCCCAGAAATTTTCCCGAACTGACACCAAAAGTGCACTTGGTGGGGTTGAGCTTCATGTTGTGCTCCCTGAGGACTTGGAATGTCTCATTCAGATCGGAGACGTGATCTTGCACGCTTTGGCTTTTGACCAACATGTCGTCTACATAGACTTCCATGTTGTGGCCAATCTGTTCCTTGAAGAGCTTCTTCAGGAGCCTCTGGTATGTGGCCCGGCATTCTTTAGGTTGAAAGGCATGACACGGTAACAGTACGTTCCCTGATCTGTTATGAAGGAAGCCTTCGGTCTGTCTGATTCATACATCCTGATCTGGTTGTACCAGGAGAAGGTGTCCATGAAGCTCAGCAGTTCGTGACCTATGGTGGCATCTATCAGCTGGTCGATTTTTGGGAGCGGGTAGCTGTCCTTGGGACAAGCTTTGTTCAGGTCGGTAAAATCAACGCAGGTCCTCCACTTCCCATTGGCTTTCTTTACCAAGACCACGTTCGCCAGCCAATCTGGATATTGAATTTCCCGAATGAAGTAAGCTTTCAAGAGCCTCTCCACTTCTTCCTTGATCGCCAGCCGCCTCTCCAAGGCAAAATGTCTTCTTTTTTGTTTCACCGGCCTGCAGGTCGGATCAACATCGAGTCTGTGCGCGCTGACCTCCGAGTTTATGCCAGGCATGTCTGCGGGAGCCCATGCAAAGACGTCTGCATTGTCTTGAAGAAACTGGGTGAGGCTCTGCCGGGTGCTACTGCCTAGAGAGGAGCCGATCTGAATGACCTTCTCACTACCGCCTTTGCGCAGAGGGATGGAGATGAGGTCTTCGGCGGGCTGAGTCCCCTGGGCTTCGTCTCTCAGATCGAGTAGCTCAATCAGCAGCAATTCTGATGCATTTTTGCCCTTGAGTGCCATGGCATAGCACTCCCTGGACTGTGGTTGATCTCCTCTGACTTCTCCCACGCTGTTTGGTGTTATAAACTTCATTTTCTGGTGATACGCTGAAGCGACGGTGCGGATTAGATTCTGGCTGGGTCATCCCAAGATAGCGTTATAGATCGAAGTGGCCCTCAGTACCAAGAAGTTGACCAACGCGAAGGCTTGACAGGGCGGCTCTCCGACGAGGACTGGGAGTTCAATCTGTCCTTCCACTTTCACGACCTCCCCTAAGAAACCGAACAGATCGGAGTTCACCGGTCTTAAGCGGTCGTCTCCTATCATCATTTTCTCAAAAGCATGATAGTACAGGATATCGGCCGAACTCCCGTTGTCGACAAGGATTTTCTTCAACTCCCAGTTCGCGACGAGCATGGTTAGGACCAGGGTGTCGTCGTGAGGTAGTATCAAGTTGTTGAGATCCGCATCTGAAAGGAGATTTCATTCTCCCTCTTCATCTTTTTGCTGCATGTGTGCAAGACATTGACTCGGCGTGCGTAGGCTTTTCAAGCAGCCGAAGATGTGCCCCCGGCTGTAGGTCCGCCCAAAATTGTGTTGATGACCCCCTTGGGCTGGGATCGGCGCGCCTCGGGCTGTGGACTGGATGGCGAGGATGATTGATTCCGCGCATGGGGCGGCTGTGACTGTCGGGGGCTCTGGCCCTGAAGACTTGTAGACACCCCCATTTTGCTACGCTTTAAAAAGCGAAAGATTCGGTAGTATCATCGAGTCTTGAGTCCCTATTCAGCATTAGATTAGGCATCCATGCATTTTAGGGTAGATTTCACCTCATTATAGGAGTTTTGAAGTTGATTCGAGATCCTGAAGGTCTCTAGGGGGTTCCTTTGGCCTCCGGAAGATGAAAAATCAAGTTTCCAAGCAAGTGAAAAAACCTGCTATTTTTAGAATTTTTAGGATTTCCCTCATTTTTGCCCATTTTGCACTACAGGGGTATTTTGGTCATTCCTGATGTGTCCCGTTTGAACCCGAGCTATGTCCGAGAGATCTTGAGCGATTACATGAATTTTGAGAAAGCTGCTATTTTTAGAAACTCATGGGGCTTCCACATTTTCATCATCTTATGGATGTTTCAATCATTTCTCATATATCCAAAACCATCTCGAAGGTACGGCTGATAGATTAGGAGTAATTTCGTAAGATTTGGGAAACCTGCTAAATTTAGTTCTCTCAAGATTTTCTCTTAGTCTTGCACTTCGGGGGTATTTTAGACATTTCCAATATATCATATTTGGTCCCTAAGTTGTGTCTAAGAAATCTTGAGTCCGTTCATAAATTTTCGGAAATCTGCTATTTTTGGAATTTCTCAGGGTTTTCCCTAGTCTAGCCAAATTCTAGCACCTCAGGGTAATTTGGTATTTTCCTGTGTAATTCTTTTGAACCCTGAAATATGTCTGAGAGATTGTGAATGATTTCCTGAATTTTGGAAAACCTGCTAAATTTAGAATTTCTCAGGGGTTTCGCTTAATTTAGAAATTCTAAGTGTTGAGGGCATTTTGGGTATTTTCAGAGGATACTAAATGATCCTGTTTAATATTGCTCACCGAAAGGACCCAATTTCGAAAGTTTCTATTTTTGAAGTTTGACCACAAAGATTTTCCATTTTTAATTTTTTCCTTTAGGGGTGAACCAATCTGAGGGTATTTTGGTCGCATTTGGATGTCTAACAGTCAAATAGGGGCATTTTGGTCCGAAAAGTTGTTTTCCAAAAAAGATGGTTCGATCATGTGTGAGGGATGCACCATAAATGTCAAATGGGTTGGGTCCATATATAGAATGTTGAATTTAGAAAGATTTTATTGAATTTTTACGGAAATACCCGAAACCCGTGTGAAATGGCCCATTGGGCTAAAGCCCGCAAAGATGGAGCTCATGTGGGTTCACCCATATGGGTCGACCACCTTGGTGGGCACCCCACATGGCTGACCCACATGAGTTGAGCACCCAACCTTGATGATGTCACAATGGTGACATCATATTTGTTAAAAGAAAAATAAAAAGAATAAAAAAAAGAAAAGAAGGAAAAAGGAAAAGAAGAATGATTGCTTAAAAATGTTTTCTTCCAAAGAGGCAATGTGGAATGAGAATAGCATATCTTGATTGACCAGAAATTAAGATTGGAATCAAATCAAATTTGGAAACAAGAAAGAAATAAAGCAAGAGGGGAAAATTGGAAACAAGCCAAAAAGGGTGCTCTCACATTGGAAACTACTATTTCTCTCTTAACCCTAGCTTTTTTGTATAAAAATCAAAGCAAACAATCCTAGGAAGGATAAAAATAACAAATCTAAATTCCTCATTTTTCTCTCTCCTCCGAAGAAAAAAAAGAGAAAAAAACCTCATCTCTCTTGAAGTGTGTTTATCTCTCTCTCAAGTGTTCTTCACAAAAGGAATTCTTGAATTCCATCTTCTTCTCCAAGGCATCACACAATCAAGGATTATTAGAGTGTTCTTTAGATCTTTCTTAGCATATAAAAGGGTTGGAGAAAGCGTATATCTTGGTTCACCAACCCTAGAGACAAGGATCGCCATCAACGGTAAGGATTCCTCATCTTTGTGAAGTAGAAAAAAAATGCTAGGCTTGTAATTTTGATGGATCAAATCAACGAGTTTTTCTTTGAAATTCCAGTATGTTATAATATAGATTATGAGTTTTCAAAATCCAAAATTTGATCCAAAAATTAATTTTCCTCCATTTAAAAATGATTTTCTTTTATTTTTATTCAATATGGATTTAAATTAGATTATCAAAGCAAGTGTTTGAAAACATGGTTCTTTTTAAAAAACTGATATTTTTTGGGTTTTATATAAAATACAAAACTACTGGAAACTTAATTTGCAAGTTTATTTTCAGTAGTTTTACAAGGTTTTTAGATCACCCAAAAATTTTCATATATTTTGGAGTTTATTTAATCGGATTATTAATTATTTTAAATTTCGCCCATATTTAATAAGTATGAAGTGGTTTTAAAAATTGATGAAACTTTCCAGAATTAAAGCTTAATAATAAATGGAAGTTTTCATTGACAAATATTTTAAAACAAATATGGTTTTCACTGTTTTCTAATCGCTTCCCCGTTTTTATTAAAAATTATTTTCATTAAGCTCAAAAGCTATTATTGTAATATGTTGTAGACTATGTCCTAATGGTTTTGAGAAAATATCATCATGTACAAATGCAAAAGATATTTGGACTAAACTTAAAAATTCTTATGAGAAAAGTGTTAGTCTCTCTTCAAATGATAAAAAATTATTTTTAAACAAAAAGAGACTCTACAAAAATCTTTTGCAAAGGAAAATTCTTTCAAACATTCAATTTTCGATTTGGAAAAACAAATTGAAAATTTAAAATCAGAAGTTAATGAATGCTTGGAAATAAATGAAAAATTAAGTCATTTGAGCAAAATCTTGATAAATAAGAATAATGACTTAATTAAAAAGTGCACTATCCTTGGAAAAGAAAAGGAAAGCCTTGAAAACACAAACAAGAATTTAAATGAAAAATATAAACTTGTTTGTGAAAATGAAGAACATTTAAAAATTAGTTCTACTCATCAAATAAATCATTTTAAGAATCAAATGAATGAGTTTGAATTAATTAATAAAGAACTCTCTATAAAGAACCAAAGATTACAAGAAGATAAAGATAAACATACATTTTCTCATGTGTACTCTTGTGGTTCTAGTGGTTCCTCATCTACCCATACATATTCATGTTCATATTGTGGTAGATTAGGGCATCACAAATCTAGGTGTAGGCTTAGATTTGTGAAATCAAGCAAGTTTGTATGGATAAGAAAAGATACACTCCCACACACGAACTTGATTGGAACCAAATGGATTTGGGTTCCAAAATCCCCCACTCAACTTATTATTTAAAATTATTAAAATATGGGGTTGTGCTTTCATTGTTATATCATATGAATTCTTTCTAGATACTATTTCAATGTTGCATTCATTGTATCTAGATCATTCGTACTTAAATGATATATCATTTTATAATCAAGCATAGATACATATCATTAGTCATGTATTTAATAGAATGTATCATTGCTTATTGAGCTTCATGATCACATCATATTCATCTCATAGTCTATGTAGAAAATAAGAAAATACTTTTCTAGACTATGCTTGTACTTTATTGAAAATCTTTTAGAAAAATCCATCTAAGTGCAAAAACACACAAATATGCACTTAGCATCCACAACTAGAAGAGCTAACATGTCAAACATTGCTAGATATAGATCAACATATATCATATTGTGTATCTAGCAAAATTCATCTAGTGCATCCACAAAGAACTTCATTGAAAACATATGTCCATTCATCCATTCGAGCTTAAATGATAGAAAAATAGAAATGAATTTTTAGAAGTCCTCACATAGCCTAGGGATCAAGTTTACATGTTCATTAGAATCCCATGAATGCGAGAAAAATAGGAGAAAATCGATTTGTCCACAAAATCTCTTGAAAAACATCAAGAAATTGAAAACAGGGGTATGGCAGTCGGCCGAGCTTCGTAGGGCGATCGCGGAAGGCAATATGGAAAAAAATGAAAAATGGACAGTAGTGTCGTGGAGGACGACCGCGTGAATCCGGTAGACCGCGGATGGTCGCGAGTGAAAAATAAAAATGGACAGTAGCGTCACGGCGGGCGACCGCGACGATCGAAAACTGCTTTAAAAAGGTATCCGCCGTTTCATCTTTACTCTCGTCATTTGCTTTTCTCCTAGGGTTTTTGCTCCTCTTCATTTCTAAATCATCTTTCAGAGCCAAAGCTTCAAGATTAAAGGATTTTAGTGAGGTTTGATTCATCCCCCTTCTTCCATTTCTCATTATCTTTCCTTCTTCGTTGATTATCTCCGTTAAATCTTTCCATTGTTCTTGTTCTTTATTTCCCTTACAATATCTCTTTAATCTCTAATCCTCTTTTCATTTTCACCTCTTCATTTCATCTTTCATCTCTCATCTCTGTTTCCCTCATTTCTTTTTTAATCCTCTCACAAAATCCTAATCCTAGAATGGAATCCTCAAGAAGGAAGATGCTTGCGCATAAAGATAAGAGGCTGAAATGCAAATCAAAAGAAGAGGAATTTCCTAATCAACGTTTCTTCAACCAACAAGCACAGGAAATGTACGAGCTTCTCAAAAATAGACCGATCATCTCGGGAAGGAAAGTCGAGATTACTGACCTTATAGAGTGTGACCTTTTCAATCTCTTTACAGCTCAAGGATTGGTAACATTTCTAGAATCTAACTCCTTGATCTTTCCTGAGCTTACAAAGTTCTTTTATGGAAATATTTTAATATCACATGGAGGAGCAGTAATGAATAACTACTGCAAATCACAGCTTATATGGAATGTTGGAGAAATTTGTAACAATCTGGATGTCCCTAATAGTGGGAAAAGAATCTTCTTTTGGGGAAAAGATGACATTGAGAATCATCACTTCACTTGAAAGGATGTTTACGAAACTCTAGGAACCTTTCCCCCTACTGGTGAAAAATTGAATGTCATTTCTAATCAAATGAGTCATCAGGCCAGAATAATCCATAAAGTTGTGATTCACAATGCCGAAAATCTTGATACAGTCAAGCCATTTGAAGCCTTTTTAACTTACTGTATTATTAAGAAGATTTGACTGAACCTCGGTACCATTATCTTAGGATTCATGCATAAGGCAGTCAAGAAGAGAAAATGAGGTTTACCCTATGGAATGCCCATCACTAAGCTACTAAAGTACAATGGAGTAGATTTGATGAAGGCCCACTTCACACTTTCGGATCCTGTAATCGATTCCTCTACCCTAATTCAAATGGGAATAAGAAACATTCCAGGAGGAGATAACAGTAGAGTTGGTTCTAGTGAAGTACCAAGGTCAGGCTGAAGATGAACAAGGTCAAACTACTCAGCCTCAAAGATCATATGAGCATCTAGTCAGATGAATTGACCAGATGAGCACAGAGATAGGACGGCTTGCTAGGGCTGAGACTTAGAGGGCTGCTGAGTATTCGCAACTAATGGATATCGTAGCAACAGACAGCGAAGCAAGAGCTCAAGAGCATGACGAGCTATTACAAGCTATATCAGGATCCCTTCCGCTTCAATATTACTCCTCGTCTCCACTCTGTGAGCATCCTCCTCCTCAGGATTGACAAATGGCCAGTACCTTCTCGGCAGCAGCTGCAGTTGATCACATCTTTTAGTTGCTTGATCATATTTTTTGATTCCTTCTTCTCGCTCAGTATGGGCTTTTAGACATTATGTTTATTTTCTTCGTGGATGATGGCTATGCCCGATGTGGGCTTTTATTTTGGTTTGTACATGCCCAGTATGGGCTCTTATGACTATGTGGATGTTGCCTTAGATAGGCTTGTGAATATTATGGGTGGATGCCCATTATGGGCCTTATGATTATGGATGTATAGGATATATGTCCACTGCCCAATAAGGAGCTTTTTATGTTTTTATTTTGGCTCATGATGTGAAGAGGGTGTGTCTCTTCCATCATTCATTCATGTATATGGGATCTATTCATGTCACATCTTATATATATATACATGAGTTCTTTTGGTTGCCATGGGTATGTACTCATTTGATTGCTTACTCTTTTGGTATCCATGTGTTTATTAGACTATAGATGTTTCAATTTTATAATCCTATGTCTAATAATCATCCATTATAATTCAAAGTGTACTTCTCATTTGAATGGAGCAAAAATTGAAATGGGTAAGGTGATTAAAAATCATGGACTTATGTGCTAGAGTCAATTACGTTTAGATTAATTGCACATAATCAGGGGGAGCTTTTCACTTATAAATGTATGATCATCTAGGGCAAGCAACTGGAACTCAAAAGTTATTTTATAGTTCTGAGCATGTTCATGCTCAGGAAGAGACTTCTCTGCCCTATGACAAGAAATTCCCATCAAAATTCAACTTGTAAACTTAAATGATTAAGTCATAGATCTGAGCATATCTTTGCTCAGGTAGATACTTATCTGCCTTCAAAAGTTGTAAATAAAGTCCAAGTGTTTAAATCATTCACCTTGCATCATTGTACCTTGTCATGCTCTCTAACACAGGTTTCACCTAGGGCCTATGACAAATTCGCAGGGGGAGAACTCCATGGTTATATATTCATACGTAGGCAGCTTGGGACCGTCATCCCGAGTTCAGTCAAACTTTCCAATAAAATCATTTAAACCCTTCAAAAAATCATTCAAACATCCAAAAAATCTTTCAAACCATTCAAAATAAAACCCAAAATGGGCAAGGATGGTGATTGCCAGGTCATTCGGAGCCCTCTTTTCATTTCATTTCCGATTTTGATCATGGTTTTCCGGTTTTATCGGTTTTCCGACGTTTTACCGGGTTTTGGGACGGGCGACGACGTAGCGTGGCCCCTTTACAGGGATTGTCCTCGCTGAGCCCAACGATAGACTATGATGATCGTGAGACTGATCCGATCTTTAGCAGATCAGGATCACTGAGCGCGATTCCTTTGGAATCGCTTCCTGAGTCTATCGTATGTCCCCTTTTCTTTTTCCTGGCAGTTTTGGTTCTCGCATATCGTCGATTTTCCGATCCTTTTCTTTCCTTGCATCTTTTAGCTCATGGTGTGCTTGTCTTGGGCTTCTCATGTGTTACTTTTAGCTTGTTTACCTTTTCTAGCATGTGATTGATTACTATTTTCTTAGCATTATCTCTTGTATAGGCTCGCATGCTAGTGTGTTTATTCTATTGCTTTGGTAGTTTACTGCTGTGCTTATCTATCCTCTCGCCTGCTTAGTTGTAGCATTTATTCATTCATCTTATCTTGATTATCTGCTTAGCTGTAGCTATGCATGCGGATGTTACTGCTTTCCTACATGTGATGGGTTAGGATTAGATGCGGTGAGTTAGGATTTGGATGATTATTTTCTTTTGCCCATCCCCGGGTCATGCATGCTCAGATAGACGTTTTCTCGGGGATACTCGTTCCCATTTCATTTGATTTTCGCCCAAAACTCTTCAAACTCAATAATAAATGGCATAAGTGAAATAAGGGTCTATAGAACCAAGAGGGGGGGGGGTGAATTGGTTTTATCAACAAATTTATACCATTTTAAAATTCAAGTATTAAACCAAATTTGATTTTTTCTTCCCTTGATTAGATTTTGGTTAGTTCAAATAATATCAAATCAAAAGGAAATGCCAAACCAAACAAAAATGAAAGTGCAAGACAAGGAAGGAACACACTGATGTATAGTGGTTCGGGCAAAGCCCTACTCCACTCTTCTTGAGATCGTCCTCAAGGATTTCCACTATATGAGACCTCCACGATGCCCGGCTCTGAGGCAATTACACTCCCAAGGGGTATTAAATAAGGATGCCCTTGACACCTTTACACCGACTCTCCTTCTTCGCCGAGTTCTAAGCTCTACTCCTTAGGGTATTAAAAATAGGATGCCCTAGCCACCTTTACAATGAATAGTGGATGAAGATTGCTTGGCTTCTCTTGAAAGCTTGATGCACAATGAAGTCCCCTTGAGTGCTCTCCACAATAGGTTGCAAATGAAAGCCCTAAATCCAAACTCTAATGATTTGCAAGTACAAGGCAAGTTTGGTGGAGAAGAAAAATAAAGGCTCAAGCTAAAAAGGTTTGCAAGTGCTTTAAAATGCTTAAGAATGTTTTTCAAAAATTGTTCAAGAAGGATAGATGATCCTCTTGAATGTGTATTTATAGCCCTTGAGAAGATATGACCGTTTGGGGGTGTGAGTATCAAAAGACACTAAAAATCAATTTTTAATTTGAAACCCAATGGCTATTTTTTCTGTTGTCATGACGTTCTCGGAGTTCCGAGAACCATTCTCGGAGTTTCAAGAAAAATTATCGGAGTTCCGAGAGAATGGCCAGAAGTTGGAAAATACTTACTGGACCATTTCTCGGAACTGAGTTCCGAGAAATTATCCAGAGTATGGAATATACTTCCTGGACACTTTCTCGGAGTTCCGAAGGAACTCTCGGAGTTCTAAGAAAAAATCTCGAAGTTCCGAGAAGCCTAAAATCAACAGATTTTCCCTGATTTTGAAGCTGATTTATTATGGGCTTTTGGAACTTAAATCTTATGATAATTTGGAATGTTATGAGGTCCCAACATGTTGGTCCACCACATAACCATTCACTTAACCAATTAATTTTAATACGGGGAGTGTGGCTAGTTTTGAAAAATACATTTGAAAGATTTTGCCTTGACTTAGAAATCAAAGAGAGAGGACGTACAACAAGTCTAAATATGGTTACGCTCCTCGTTGGTCTTGGTCTTCATAGATCTTCTATGGTGAGCTTGCTTTGCTTGAGTGTGTTGAGGTGAGCTCCACATTGATTGTTCTTCCAAGGTAAGTTATCCCATGTGGTCTATAGCTCCTTTGACTCTTGTGTGGTACATCTTCAAGCATGACCAAGTGATGTGATGGTTCCTTCTATGATCACCCTATCTTATCACAAACACTTCAAGGCAAACTTAATTAGTATTCAAGAACATAATCAATTGAGTTTAGAATCATCAAAACAAGATAGGAGGGTGGACCCTTGGGCTTACAATAAGAGACCAGGTGTTCGCACTTGGGCAAATTGGAGGCGCTCTTCGGATCTTCCTCATTCCTCACCAGGCACGAACTTGTGTATCTCTGGTTATCCGTTGCAACAGAGTATTTCATGGGATCCAGGGCCTACGTCCTTGGATGGTGACTCTTCTTTGTTATAGGTACATCTTAGTTCCGGACTACTCCTTGAATCGAGAGGTAGCTCATTTATATCACCACCCATGCTGTGAGTGGCATCATTTCGAGAGTTCCTTGGTAGAGCTCTCCTTCATATTGTGGAGATCTCAGAGGATTGACGTGGGATCTCGTGTCCCTCTCTCACTGTCCTCGGGATCGGGGTCCACAGGCTGGCGACTCTGCTAGGGAGTTCTTGGAACATTGCCTAACTCTGTAAAAATGCTATTTTTACTAATTTTGAAAATTTTTTGGGGTAAAATCATTATAAATGGGAAGCTTTTTCGCTAGAAGCCAGGGGCACAAAATAGGTGCATAAATAAAACAAATGATTCACACACTGCACAGCATGCATTATCATATTCCTTACTTCTTTCATGGTTTTTTATTTCTTTCATTGTTTTTTATTGTTGGCTCCACGTGATAGATTTGGCGCGTACCAGATGGGATGTCATTACCCTATGGGCCGTTGAATCTATTTCCAAGCTATGCGCCAGCGCTGCAGTCGTAAACACTAGGTGTACTTGTGTTTACAGCAGCCGATGAGCAATGAAGCATACTATGTATAACACTAGGCGTACTTGTATTATACATCTAAAGTATGGATCATATGCATAGTACCCGATAGATTGAGCGGACCCCTACTTTGTTTTATATATTATGTATATACTTACTGACATAGTGAAACCCAACTAGGAAGTGCCCGTGTTTATATATGTATATATTGCATTCATATAGAGATGAACATGTGTTGCTTATACATGTGGAGCCTAGAGTTAGGAGCCCTGACCCATTTATAGACTAGGGTAGCTCACTTTATGTGGCTACAGCGCAGTCCTAGTACACTCACTTGTCTGTCATGAGTCGAGACTTCCTTGACTCCGCTAGATTAGACTAGGATTGGTGCCCCTGGTTAGGATATATGTATATATATTTATTATTAGATTAGGGCCTGCTTCTTAGTTAAGTTTTCTTTCATTATCTAATCCATTCTCCCTATCTATCCATCTTTTGGATTATGATCAGATCGTTGGATTCACCTCATTATCTTTATAAGCCGTGATCTATCTTCCATAAGCCGGATTCTTTGATTGATCCTGATCAGATCGCGTTCCGCTTGTCGATTATAAGTCTACTTTTGCCGGGGTGTGTGTTCTTGCTGACAGCACTGTTTCATCTTGACCTTGTCGGCGTACTCTCTATATTTAGTTGTCCAGACCCCTTTGTACAGCTGTCATGCTGTCGGATTTTTCCTAAATACCTTGAGTGTGGTCATCATCCTTTTAGGCTTGTTACCAAACCATGTGCTTACCTTACCACATTTCTTTGTACAGTCGTTATGCTGCCGGATTTATCCAGAATATATTGAGTGTGACCTCTATTCTTTAGGGTTATTGACAAAAAATGTGCTTACCTTACCACATCTCCATGTACAGTCGTTATGCTGCCGGATTTCATCCAAGGGAAGGATGTGTTTGTGCTACCTTTTGTTTCAACTTGCGCATTACATTGTCATGTGATTACTTCTCATTGAGCCGAGTGTTTGTCAATTCCTTGACTGGAGTTTTGCCCAGTTGCTCATCATACCTCCTAAACAACAAGCTCTCATCTCTAAACCCCCTCAGTCTCATCAGTCCGTGTTACCTATTTCCTCTCACCTTGCCCAGATGGCTGAGTCTACTGAGAGTCTCGTCCTATCAGAAATGAGAGAGATGATGATGAAGTCCAGGACCTGATAGACGGAGATCCTTCCATTGTTCTCGAACTCAAATGCTTCCGAGAATCCTACACCAAACCATATTGCACCCTTTTCATCCACTGTGGGAACCATTCAACCCTTCACAGGTCCCATCACCTTTACTTGTACCACCCCGCGGCTGGGAAATGAATGGGAAGGAAAAATGAAAGATGTTAGAGCTTGAACTCCTTGAAAACATCATGCCAGAGAAAGCCTTGCCATTATCAACTGTTGAAAATTAGTTTGAGCCAAGTCAACAAGGCATTGTAGGGCCGTCCCTTCTGAGATTCATATACCAGGGTCGAACTCCATAGTAACCACCGTCATGGAGGAAGGCATGATGTCCATGAACTTT
>NW_027518679.1:315000-350000 GCF_043159265.1 Tasmannia lanceolata
TCCCTTGGCCTTTCGGGCGCCTTGGACGCTGTCTTGCGAAGACCATGGGCACAAGGCCCCGTCCTGGCCCCTTGTCCGATTCGCTCTTGTCTTGCGCTTGCTTCCAAGGTCCTCCATGACCTTCCCCATGGCCTTGCTAGATCCCCCCCATGCTGCATAACCTCTGTCCGTTGATTGGTTTTGAGTGCACACCATGCCAGGCTTGGCACCGTGTTGTCGCGTGAGTGGCATTTGGATCGTGCATGCTGGTGGGCTACCTGCCAATGCGCACAAGCCTTGCACACTAGCCTTGCGCACAAGTCTTGCACAAAAGCCTTGGACACAAGCCTTGCGCACAAGCCATGCACACAAGCCTTGGACGCTAGCCTTGCACACAAGCCATGCATACAAGCCTTGCTCACAAGCCTTGGGCACTGGCCTTTCGCACTAGCCTTGCACACAAGCCTTGCGCACTAGCCTTGGGCACGAGCCTTGCGCACTAGCCTTGCACACAACCCTTGGGCACTAGCCTTGCGCACCAGCCTTGCCCACAAGCCTTGCACACCAGCCTTGCACACTAGCCTTGCACACAAGCCTTGCACACTAGCCTTGCACACAGGCCTTGCACACTAGCCTTGGGCACTAGCCTTGCGCACTAGCCTTGGGCACTAGCCTTGCACACAGACCTTGGGCACTAGCCTTGCGCACTAGCCTTGCCCACGAGCCTTGCACACTAGCCTTGCACACAGGCCTTGCACGCTAGGCATGCTTGGGCGAGCAGCTCCCGCATCAAGTCGGCGGGTGTAGGCATGGTTGGGCGCAGATCCCGCATCGTCTCGTTGCGTCTGGCGCAAACCCGTCGCGTCTCGTTGCGTCTTCAGAAGTCGTCGCTAACAGCACCTTTGGTTGCCACTGGTGGTTAGGCGGGTTGGTTGCGCAAACCCTATAGGAGGGTGGCATGCTGCGGGGCGCTGGAATGCGCAGGTTTAGGGCGTTTTTGCCCGGATAGGCACTGGAATGTGCTGGTTTTGGGCGTTTTTGCCTGGATAGGCTAAGGAATGGGCATGGTTTGGGCGTTTTTTCCCGGATAGGCACTGGAATGTGCTGGTTTTGGGCGTTTTTGCCTGGATAGGCTAAGGAATGGGGCATGCTTTGGGCATTTTTGCCCGGGTAGGCACTGGAATGCCTGGCCTTGGCTGGGCATTGCTGGGTTGGGCTCCCTTGGCCTTTCAGGCGCCTTGGATGCTGTCTTGTGAAGACCATGGGCACAAGGCCATGGCATATAGTGGGGAATGGACCATGGTTGCCAAGGTTAGGCAATATAGAGGGCGGTGGGCGAGTAGGCCATGGCGTCACTTGTTTGCCCGTGTTTGCTCCCTTTGTGCGTTGTTTGGTTTTGGGAGCACACCTACCTTGCTAGGCTCGGCGGCTTACCCCTGCCCTTGTGGGTACTGGGTTGCACGTCTGTTTGCAACCCTATGGCTTGGTTGCTGTTGGCTTGGTTGGGTAGTTTGCCTCCGCCAATGCGCACAAGGGTTCCTTTTCTTCGTACCTGTGAGCTTACCTCCCTTGTTCGATTTGCTTTTGTATTGCGCTTTCTTACAGGGTCTCTCCAATGAGCTCCCCCCATCTTTGTCCTGGGCCTTTTGCTAGATCTCTCCCCTTCGCCCATTCCATTCGCCATCGTTGGCTTGCCTCAACCGTGGGGGTCTCCACTCTTGGCTTGGTCTTCGCTCGCATTCTCTTTTGCACAGAATTCCTCGTCCCGTGTGTCCCTTCCCCCTTCCCCTCTAACTTCTGCGCACAGCGGGTCGCCTAGCAGTGCCATTTCAGGCCCCATTGCTAATAGCAGTTGGGTCGGGGAGACATTGTTTGGCAGGCACCGTGTTGGCGCGTGAGTGGCATTTGGATCGTGCATGCTGGTGGGCTACCTGCCATTGCGCAGCTGACCACCCCGTTCATGGCCTACTCAATTCAAGCTCGATGCCTTACTCGGCTCGCATTATGGTGCCTGTGCTTGTTACCCATTTTATTGGGAACTCATTTTACGGAGTCGGTTCATGCCGTGTGTCGTTGCCATTTTTGTGGCGAGGTCAGGCGGCCCTCGAGGTAGTGCCCTTGGTTCCTTGGCATTGCGAGTTTGCTATTTGCCCTAGGTCCAGGGGCCCTAGTTGTGCTTACGGATGTGGACGATGCAGATGGAAATGGGCAGCTTCGGCCCCAAATCCTTTGGCATTTTTGCCTTTCGTTGCCTGCGATGAATCACGACCGTCTCTTTGCCGCCGTTCCTTTGGAACACGGTGCGACGGGGTCGGTTTCAGTGGAGGAATGCTACCTGGTTGATCCTGCCAGTAGTCATATGCTTGTCTCAAAGATTAAGCCATGCATGTGTAAGTATGAACTAATTCAGACTGTGAAACTGCGAATGGCTCATTAAATCAGTTATAGTTTGTTTGATGGTATCTACTACTCGGATAACCGTAGTAATTCTAGAGCTAATACGTGCAACAAACCCCGACTTCTGGAAGGGATGCATTTATTAGATAAAAGGTCAACGCGGGCTTTTGCCCGTTGCTCTGATGAATCATGATAACTCGACAGATCGCACAGCCCTCGTGCTGGCGATGCATCATTCAAATTTCTGCCCTATCAACTTTCGATAGTAGGTTTAAAAAACGCAGGCGCCACCTACCAGCGGCTCGTAAATAAGCTGTTCCAAGCACAAATCGGAAGACAAGTAGAGGTGTATGTCGACGATATGCTGGTAAAAAGTCTGGAAGCCTCCAAACACATCTCCGACCTTCAGGAAACTTTCAGCACCCTACGACGAGCCCGAATGAAGCTCAACCCCGCGAAATGCGCCTTCGGGGTAACTTCCGGAAAATTCTTGGGGTTCATGGTCAGCCAGAGAGGGATCGAGGCCAACCCCAAAAAGATCCAAGCCATCCTAGGCATGGAACCCCCGGCAACAGCGGTAGAAGTACAGAGGCTTGCAGGTCGAATCACGGCCCTCGGCCGATTCATGCCCAAATCAGCAGAAAAATGCCAACCCTTCTTCAAACAATTAAAAAACATATGGGAGTTCAAATGGACCCCGGCCTGCCAAGAGGCCTTCAACTCTTTGAAGCAATACCTTCAGACACTGCCCGTACTCTCCAAACCCGAGCCGGGGGAAGAGCTATTTTTACACCTGGCCGTCAGCCCCACGGCAGTGACTGCGGTGTTGGCCAAACAAAGCGACAAAAAGGAACACCCGGTGTACTATGTGAGCAAGACTCTCCACGGTGCAGAAATCCGGTACCTAAACATAGAGAAATTCGTCCTCGCAGTCGTCAGCGCCGCTCGAAAGCTCTGCCCCTACTTCCAGGCCCACCCCATTGTGCTTCTCACCGACCAACCCCTGAGGAAAATTCTCCAGAAACCGGAGACCTCGGGTAGGATGGTCAGTTGGGCCGTCGAGTTGGGAGAGTTCGACATACAAGTCCGCCCGAGACCAGCCATTAAATCCCAGGCCCTCACTGACTTTATAGTGGAATCCACGACCCTGGCCGAGGAACCAGCGACAACGGAAAACGGCGATGGCCCCACCAAACAGACGGCTAGCAAAAACGTGGCGGAACAAAGCGACGAGGTTCATTGGACCCTACACGTTGACGGCTAAGCAAGCCAAAAAGGGCACGGGGCGGGGGTGGTCCTCCACGGCCCAGAAGGATTCACACTGGAATACGGCCTCAGGTTAAATTTCAAAGCCTCCAACAACGAGGCTGAATACGAAGCCTTGCTGGCAGGACTAAGTCTAGCCGCGGACCTCGGCGCAGGAAAGTTAAAAGTCCATAGCGACTCCCAGCTCGTCGTCAACCAAGTGAACGGCGTATACGAAGCCAAGGGCCCCAGAATAAAGAGATACCTCCAGAAGGTAAAAGAAAAGCTGCAGGGAATGGGAGAGGTAGAGATCCTCCAAGTACCACGAGACATGAACAACCGAGCAGATGCATTATCAAGGATGGTCGCCGAAGAGACCCATGACTTCGGTACCGTGCTCACAGAAATACTGCCCCACCCCAGCATCGACGAGGTGCCAGTCTTGGAAATCCCACCTGGACCAAACTGGATGGACCCCATCATACGATACCTGAAAGACGGTATACTACCCGCAGATAAGCTGGAAGCTCGGCGCCTAACTGCACGAGCCGCCCACTACGTGGTCCACGGACCCAGGCTCTACAAATGATCATACACATGGCCGTACCTCCGATGCCTGGTGCCCTCCGAATCAGACTACGCCCTGCGAGAAGTACATGAAGGGATCTGCGGAGACCACAGCGGCGGAAGGACCCTGGCTCAGAAAATCGTAAGGCACGGCTACTTCTGGCCTACGATCCTCAGGGACGCCAAGGAGTTCGTCAAAAAATGCAGCCCATGCCAAAGGTACGCAACCACCCCCCACCAACCGGCCACACCATACACCGCGATAGCAGGGCCCCTGCCTTTCCCCATGTGGGGCATGGATCTACTCGGACCCTTCCCGAAAGCCCCCGGGGGGCATACCATGTTGTACGTCGCCATCGACTACTTCACCAAATGGGTCGAGGTCAAAGCCCCGGCAAAACCCAATTCGAAAGCAATAGAGAAGTTCTTCTACCACGACGTGGTTTGCCGCTTCGGCATTCCAAAGATACTTGTAACGGACAACAGTCCCCAGTTCGCAAGCGCCGAATTTGGCAAATTCTGCGATAACCTAAGCATCGAACACCGCTTCGCCTCCGTAGCACACCCGCAGGCCAATGGGCAGGTAGAGGTAACTAACAGGATCTTGCTTCAGAGCCTCAAGAAGCGATTAGGAGAAGCTGGGAAAGACTGGGTAGAAGCGCTACCTAGCGTCCTCTGGGCCTATCGAACGACGCCGCGGACCGCGACTGGAGAATCCCCTTTTAGTTTAACCTTCGGGGCCGAAGCGGTCATTCCGTTGGAAATTGGCCTCCCCAGCTTCCGCACCGCGAATTACGACGAACAGGGAAATTCCGAGCTCCTTCGGAACACCCTCGATCTCGTGCTCGAAAAAAGAGAGCAAGCCCTTCTCCGAACCGCCTCCTATCAGCAAAAGGTGGCACGGTACTACAACGCCCGGGTAAGAAAGCTCTAGGTAAAACCCGGAGACCTCGTACTACGACGTACGGCGATATCCGACCCCCGCAACACCAGAAAACTCGCACCTAAATGGGAAGGACCCTACAGGGTCGTTCGAGCACTCCGCCCTGGGGCCTACCAGGTAGAACGTCTCGACGGGACCCCAGTCCCTCGAAGTTGGAGCATGGATAACCTCCGAGAATTTTACCAGTAAAAGAACAGGGTAAGCTCTGTGTTTTTCTTTAAAAGCATGACGAATGTTTGTTTGTTTCTTTTTGTGTCTTTAGAGACAAAGATGTATCTTTTCTCCTTAAACGAATCAATGGAATAGCGTTTCTACTTAAGGCATACGTATCTCCACTTTCCGACCGACGATAAACGAGGGACCCGAAAGAAGACAGGGAGCGAGACAGAGGTAGCATCGGGGCCGATCCCCCCGAAAATACCCTAAAACACTCCCCATGAAGAAAAGACCTGTAGACACCCCCATTTTGCTACGCTTTAAAAAGCAAAAGATTCGGTAGTTTGTCAAGTCTCGAGTCTATATTCCGCAATAGATTAGGCATCAATACATTTTAGGGTAGATTTCATCTCATTTTAGGTGTTTGGAAGTTGATTCGCAATCCTAAAGGTTTCTAGGGTGTTCCAATGGTATATGAAAAATGAAAGTTCAAGTTTTCAAGCAAGTGAAAAAACCTGCTATTTTTAGAATTTCCAGGGTTTCCCTCATTTTTGCCCATTTTTGCACTTCAGGGGTTTTTTGGTCTTTTCCTTTGTTATTCTTTTGATTATCGAAATGTGTCTGAGAGATTATAGATGATTTCATGAATTTTGGAAAACCTGCTAAATTTATAATTTCTCAGGGGTTTTACTTAACTTGGAAATTTTATGTGCGAAGGGCATTTTAAATATTTTCAGGGGGTACCAAATGATCATGTTTGATATTGCCCACCAAAAGAAGTAAACTTAAAAACTTTCTATTTTTTAGGTTTGACCATGAAGACTTTCTATTTTTAACTTTCCCCTTTGGGGGCAATCCAATTTAAGGTCATTTTGGTCGCTTTTGGGTGTTTTGATCGAATAAGGGTATTTTTATCCGAAAAATTATTTTTCTAAAGGGGATGGTTCGACCATATGTCGAGGGTACACCATGAATGTCATATGGGTTGAGTTCATCAATGAAAAATTTTGAATTTAAAGGATTTTATTGAATTTTCATTGAAAAAAAAAAACCGAAATACATGTCATATGGCCCATTGGGCTAAAGCCCATGAGGTGGGGGTCCATGTGGGCCCACCCATGTGGGTTGGCCACATAAGTGGGTGCCCCACATGGGGAGGCCACATGCAAAAACGTCCAACATGGGATGAGGTGGTTGATGACATCATATTTGCTTTAAAAAAATAATAAAGAAAAGAAGAGTTATAATTAGAAAGGGCTAGTAAAGTCAGGTTAGTAAATTTGCCATAACTTTTTACCTTCTTATTCAAAAAATTCGAAATTATACTTGTTTCGAACGTCTCGAAAAGATCTACAACTTTATAGTTTATTACTTTTTCTGAATCAGCCCCTAAATAAGTCGAAAATGAGCTCAAACATGGACAGCCCTCTTTGGACGAAAATCATTCATAAAAGCTAGTTTCCTATGTGAGAAGGCTTCTAGATTAATCTTGAAGGATCTATATTGTGTAATTTAGCATGTCTTATTTGACAAGAAATTAAGATTAGAATCTAATTAAATTTGGAAACAAGAAAGAAAGGAAGCAAGAAGCACAAATTGGAAACATGCTAAAGAAAGAAGCTCTCACATTGGAAACTACTAATTTTCTCTCAACCCTAATCTTTTCTATAAAAGCAAGCACACACAACCTTTGAGCTTCTTCTTGAAAATTCATCCAACCCTAGGGGAAGATCTGAAAATTCATCCATCTCTCTTGCTCCTTTCTTGGAATTTTTTTCCATTCTTTTGGTGTTCATCTCTTCTACTTGGTTCTTCAAAAAGAATTCTCATATTTCTTCGACATAATCAACATATTGGAGATATTCTTTGGGGGTTTTCTTTGCTAATTGAAAGGGTAAGACAAAGCGTATATCCGAGGATTACTTACCCTAGAGACAAGGAGAGCTAGCAAGGTTGGTATTCCAAAACCCTTTTTCATATATCTTAAACTAGAAGCATGCTAGGATTGAATTTGTGATTTTTTTTTAAAGTCATGAATATTAAAGAATTTGAATGTGAAATTTTAAGGAGATTAGATCAAGTTTAAGTTATTTCATAATCTGAAATTTTTCTTGGAAAATCTATTTTTTATATTAAAATTGAATTTTCGGAAAGAAAAGGGTTTAAAATCCAATTTACAAAGCAATTATAACAAACCTTTACAAATTTTTGAATTTTTCAATCTCTGAGTGTTTTGTACATTAAAAAGTGTAGAAATCTGAAATTTCGAAGAATTTTGACTTCGTTTTGACCGCGATTTGACCTTTTGAACTTTACCCTCAAAGGGGTAAAATTCTAAAGATTGAATTTAAAAAGATGTCAAAACAGATCCAAAATCAATGAAACTTTAAACATAACATAATTTTAAGATTTTGAATTAGTACGAATTTTTTGATGAATTCTTGATTTGATTTAAAGGGTTTAAAAATTCATTTAACTCTAGGGGTATTTTTGGAAAAAACCAATTTTCGAAAAATCTATAAGGTTTTCAAAAGTGACATTTCTATGAGAAGCAAATTAAATCTAATCTAATCTCCTGTGAATTTTTCAAGATTTTTGGTTGCTGTTGGATATTTGTTTATGATTTTTTATGTCAAATCATGCTTGCTGTATCAAATCTGATAAAAATAGTAAATTGCAATGAAAACTTCTGAAAATATTTTTTTGATAATTATTACTGGAATTACATGTTTTTATAAAGTTTAATCTGATTTGGATTTGATTTACTATGTGTTTCTTTGTTCATTCATAATCTGGATAGATATTTGTAAAATCGTAAAATTAATAGTCAATCATTCTTAAAATTTATGAAAATTTTACAGTAATCCTTTGTGATTGTAATAAAGTTACTGTAGAAATTTCATATTGGTTTGAATTGATTTGCTATACGTTACTGTGTTAATTTACAATCTGGACAGAAACTTTCAACATTGAAAAACTAATAGCAAAACACAGTTAAAATCTATGAAATTTTTATAGTAATATTATCTAATTAAGGAGAAGTTACTGTAAAAATTTCATCTTGTTCTGAAAAGATTTGCTATATGTTGATGTGTAAATCTACAATCTGAATTGAAACCTTTTAAAATCCTTAAGTAAATCGAATTAAAATCAAATTGTTTTAAAAATTTCCAGATGATCATAATATTCCACCACATATTCAATCATTAAATTATCAAAATAGAAACCTTAGGAATCACTGATTTCCTTTGTAAAATCCTGATGCTGTGATAGTTTAATGGCTGAAATCGCATTCATAATCGTATACTAATTGTGATCAATCTTGACAATACAATTTGAGCATGTAAATTATAGTACGATATTGGCTCCGAGGTCTACTGTCCACGGAAATCCTGCGAAACATGCCAGGCAATAACGTACTATAACTTAGATGTTAAATTGTGCGAGGTGAGAGCGCACGATTCCCTTTCATGAATGCAATCTAAGCATGAATTTTATCAAGCCTTAGAGCCTTTGGTATTCCTTAGATGTTAGGAATCAGAAACCTTTTAAAGAACTGAAAATCTTTCATTTCAACAAACTGAATTGATTTAATCCATGTCTTTGGAACCGTTGGATTGCGGTCTCCCATCGTAGGATCCTTTAGAGACCCTTAGGAACACTCACGTCACGTGTGTTCTAGGTTTTAGGGAGTCCTAGAGTTAGGAGTTCAGCCTCATCACGGACGCTTGCTATGGATAGCAACCGTGCCATAGGTCTAGTTACACTAGTCACCCAATCTTTCCCTAGGACAAGCCTAGTAAACTAGGATGTAGGCTAACCTGCATTAGTCTAAGGAACAACTTGCATTTAGGTAAGAATCATATAGAATCTTAGATGAAATCCTAGGATAATAAAATCCTCAACTTGAATTAAATAACTCCTCTTAAAACTGTTGAAACAGTCAAATCAGTCTAGATCGGTGTCTTAGTTGAGTTAGGCATAAGTAGCTTAGCTTAGCTGCACCGAACTACGTCGACTCTGATCACAGTGAGGCTTGGGTACGTAGGCAGCTTGGATGTCTGATGGCATACCAACCGCGAGTCGGCTCCACAACAAATTGTGGGGTTTTGTATATTAATTTTCTTGTAAATGCTTAATTAAATCACTTAGGATTTTCCATGAAATTAGAATTTTAGGAGAACTTTCACTTAGAATGAATCCAGACAAATTAAGAAATCAAGATACACATTTAGGATTCACATTGAAATTAGATTTTAGGATGCATGTCACTTAGTTCGCACATTAACATAGAGTTGAATGAGCCATTTAAAATGAATTCAAAGGAGTTAGCTTTTGGAATCGAAGACCGATTATCGGGCAGGAATGGTGCCTGTGGCGGATAAATCCCCATACCTTCCATTCTCGTAACCAGGTAGCGAGTCTAGATTTCTGGTTAATAATGAGTCCTAGATCCCACATCTAGGTGGCGACTCTGTCAGTCTCTTTTGTGTGGAATTCGGATTGCCTTAGTGATTCCAAGTTCACATAAAAGAGACTGAATTAAAATCAATAAAAATGCACACGCCAATCGCGTGGGTACGAGAGACCAAGAGAGAGCGTGGCGGCTCGCGCCCCACCCCTCTCGCGGGATCGGGTCCCACAGTTTGGTGACTCTGCCGGGGACCACCTAACTTCATTACAATTCCAAAGGATAACTCATTTGAATCTATTTTAACTGGCTCATGAAAACTCTATCTCTTGTATACTTGTTAGATTAGTTTGTATGCTTTATTTTCTCATCACATTCACTCAAACTTAATCTAACAAAACCTGAAGGCATCATAGATTGCGCAAACTTACTGCACACACTTACATCACTTGCATCTAAACCCTTGCATCTCACATGCACACACGTCCTATTTTAGGAACCCGGAGTGTTATCTAGCATGGTTGACTCGGATTTCATCACCTGGTGCCTCTGTGCTAGAGAAGCATTCCACCCTTAGCCTAGCACCTTATGGTGCGTAAACGGATCTCTTGTTCACGTACTGATACGCCGGACACTGGTACAGTATATCGAACATGGATTCGCGCTAAGGGAACTCTTGGCCTTACCCCTTGATTAACCCACACATGCATGTAGAATACGAACACATGTGCATCACGTGTGTAAGCCTAGCATAGGATATCCTGCCCATTTGTGTCTAGATTAGGCCGTGGTCCATCTTCCAATGGTCACGATCGGTCCTTAGATACACGAACAAAGTCATGAGCCGAGATTCTCTCTCCACTCCGATAGATTAGGATTAGGGTTGATGCCTTCAGGTAACACTGTTAAAATGTGCAAAGATTAAAAAACTTTTCCTTTGGGGTTAGGATATAAATCCCATCATTTCCAAAGATCTCATAGGATTAGTCATTCATGATCTATCCGTTGAAAGCAATCTTATGCTATCTCATCTAATCTCTTGATCGTGCGTCTTTCATTCTTCTGTCATACGATTCGATCGTATCTTCATGCCATCCCCTAACTGGTAGGAGCAGAATCTCACAATCTTTCGATTATGCAATCTCATGATCTGATCATGCCTGGTCCAGATGATTCAATCTTGCTTGTACCCTTGGTCTCTTCCTCCTCTAGGGGCTACATTTTTCAAGATTATTTTGCTAAGTCCTTCAGAGTTCACTCTCAGAATCCTTGAGCTAGGGGCATTCCCCGCGTGCTATCATGTCATCATTGTTGTGTTTATTTGTTTTGAGGAACCATCACTCTACTTCCCATTCCTTATCTAGTCGTATCATAATTATCATGTGAATCATAGAAAGGAAAAATTCCCTGAATGTCAAGCTTACATCTCGTGTTTATTTCTATGTCAGGATTGTTCACTGGTGAAAATCCAGGAAAGCTTCTTGGGTTTGAATCTATTCTTGGCCAGTGAAGAAGCTAATTCCCCATTTTCTTTGGAAGTCTCTCTATCCACTTTTTCCTACCTATGGCAGATTCTATGGAAAATTTTCAACTCTTTCATGTCACAGAAACCCTGGCCCAGCTCGTCCAACAGGTGAAGGAATTGAAGGAAGAAAATCAATTCATCAAAGCTCAACTTACTGAGAAATTTGGTCCAACCACTGTTGTTTCTAAGGGCAAAAATCTGAGCCTCTCCATGGTTATGGGTTCGGAAGAACTAATTGTGAACCTCTCTAGACAAATGGCGGCGCTAACAAAAGAAGTTTATCAGATGAAGCAACAAATGCAAACCTGGTATTGTCGGTCCCAAGGTTCTGAACATTTTGCTGGCAAAAATACCAAAGTCCAAGATGTTGTTACCGGAAACTTTGTCTCCCAGCACCAGCAAGATTCTGTTGGGCCCTTAGTTTTTGAATATGACCAAGAGTCACCATCTAAAACTCCTAAAAAAGAATTCACTGATTTGCCTACCCCACGATCTGGTATCCTGAAAGGGTTTAAGAAAAGGGAAAAGGGGATTAACTGGTCGCAGGAGCCTATGGTAATCGAATATGATCAACCAAGACCTATACCTCAGCAAAAGCCAGGTAGGCAATTCGCCCCCCTCCCGCTTCCACCATCTGTTATATTGCAACAAGGGTTGGCTTCAGGTGATGTCTATTTACCTCGCATTAGGGATCCTCCTGGACAGAAACTTTCAACATTGAAACACTAATAGCAAAACACAGTTAAAATCTATGAAATTTTTATAGTAATATTATCTAATTAAGGAGAAGTTACTGTAAAAATTTCATCTTGTTCTGAAAAGATTTGCTATATGTTGATGTGTAAATCTACAATCTGAATTGAAACCTTTTAAAATCCTTAAGTAAATCGAATTAAAATCAAATTGTTTTAAAAATTTCCAGATGATCATAATATTCCACCACATATTCAATTATTAAATTATCAAAATAGAAACCTTAGGAATCACTGATTTCCTTTGTAAAATCCTGATGCTGTGATAGTTTAATGGCTGAAATCGCATTCATAATCGTATACTAATTGTGATCAATCTTGACAATTTGAGCATGTAAATTATAGTACGATATTGGCTCCGAGGTCTACTGTCCACGGAAATCCTGAGAAACATGCCAGGCAATAACGTACTATAACTTAGATGTTAAATTGTGCGAGGTGAGAGCGCACGATTCCCTTTCATGAATGCGATCTAAGCATGAATTTTATCAAGCCTTAGAGCCTTTGGTATTCCTTAGATGTTAGGAATCAGAAACCTTTTAAAGAACTGAAAATCTTTCATTTCAACAAACTGAATTGATTTAATCCATGTCTTTGGAACCGTTGGATTGCGGTCTCCCATCGTAGGATCCTTTAGAGCCCCTTAGGAACACTCACGTCACGTTGTGTTCTAGGTTTTAGGGAGTCCTAGAGTTAGGAGTTCAGCCTCATCACGGACGCTTGCTATGGATAGCAACCGTGCCATAGGTCTAGTTACACTAGTCACCCAATCTTTCCCTAGGACAAGCCTAGTAAACTAGGATGTAGGCTAACCTGCATTAGTCTAAGGAACAACTTGCATTTAGGTAAGAATCATATAGAATCTTAGATGAAATCCTAGGATAATAAAATCCTCAACTTGAATTAAATAAGTCCTCTTAAAACTGTTGAAACAGTCAAATCAGTCTAGATCGGTGTCTTAGTTGAGTTAGGCATAAGTAGCTTAGCTTAGTTGCACCGAACTACGTCGACTCTGATCACAGTGAGTTAGCTTTTGGAATCGAAGACCCATTATCGGGCAGGAATGGTGCCTGTGGCGGATAAATCCCCATACCTTCCATTCTCGTAACCAGGTAGCGAGTCTAGATTTCTGGTTAATAATGGGTCCTAGATCCCACATCTAGGTGGCGACTCTGTCAGTCTCTTTTGTGTGGAATTCGAATTGCCTTAGTGATCCCAAGTTCACATAAAAGAGACTGAATTAAAATCAATAAAAATGCACACGCCAATCGCGTGGGTACGAGAGACCAAGAGAGAGCGTGGCGGCTCGCGCCCCACCCCTCTCGCGGGATCGGGTCCCACAAGACCTCACACTCCCCATGAAGAAAAGACCTCCCCCTAAAAGGGCAGGCGGGACCCATTAACCCCGAACTGATCACTCGAGGGGAAGATAGTCCTTCCGCAAAAAAAAAAAAAAAAAAAAAAAAGACACCCCACGGGGTGCACCAGGAACATTCTCGACGATCAGATTAAAATTCAAAAGGCTCGAATAACCCGGAGCGCACCGTGTCTATAGAGAAAAAAGAAGAAAGCAGAAAAGAAGAGAAGAAGAAGGAGAATTTAAAAGTTATTACAGACCCACAAAAAAGGTAAAATATAAGATCCAAAAGACATCCTGGCATCACTAAGCGCCCTCAGAGGCCTCGGTAACTACAGGATCCACCAGAGCAGCCACCTCCTCATCGACCAGCTCCGGTGCTTCTGCTGGTATCGACGGAGGATCGGCCTCAGCCTCGTGCATCAGTTTGTCCAGGGGAAAGGATCAACCGCGTGGACACGCCGCCGGCAATCAGCAAAAGCATCAATCTCAACATCCACGCTGAACGCAGCTGCAACCCTAAGGAACTCCTCTGAGCCACGCCACTCCTCCCGCGCCTTCGCCAGCTCCCGGGCGTGCGTTCGCCGAACCACCGCCAATTTGTCCGACGCACGACTTCTCCCCTCCATGGTTTTCCGGAGGTCTTCCCGAAGCTGAGTGACAGTATCATCAAAGGTCGCTCTCTCCGCCCGGGCTCTGTCCAAGTCCTCACTTAGCCGCCGGTTTCGCTCCGCAAAAGCACTTATCTCAGCCTCATCCTCGAGCAGACACTGCACCATGAAAGGCGGGAGCCGGGCGAAGAGGCGCAGCGGAAGCCTTGGAACTAGTAAAACAAAAATTTCGGCCTGATTCCCGCAATCCCACGGACCTAGTTACTAGATGCTATTGGTGAGGAATAAAAATTCAGAAGTACAAGAATACTTTACAAAGGTGTTGTGATTGCCAAACCGACAATCTCTGCAAGATTCACTCCTCGCTTGGTCGGCTCACCCTTCTCAAAGGTGCGGACTCCGGAAGTTGAAGTGGCGGATTCCCGGTCTTTGCTCGGACTTAAGGAGGGCTGGAGAACTCTTCTCCAACACTTCTAAAATAAATTTTCAGCAAGTATTACTGCTGGAAATCCTTGGCTGATTAGAGAAGGCAAGAGGAACACTTCCAATACCTTGGTCTTGATCTTGTATAAAACCAAGTGAGAGAGAGAGAGTGCAAGAGGGGTTGAATAAGTTGCCAAAAAAAAATTTGGTCCTGCTGTCCAGCCTCTTGTCTGTTTATATATTTGGTAGCCATGCAATTTTGCATGCTTACCAACATCTAACGAGCTTGCCATTTTGAGGTCCTTTGTAAAATCAATTGCCAAAAAGAGTTGCATTGATTTTAGAAATTCCATTGCAAGCAACATGGCTTTCTTAAATTAAAATATTGCTGAGATCTTTACTAAAACTGAAACTTTTCATATTGGAAAGTCGAAGCAAGAAAAAAATCTTTCCAAGAATAAAAATATTATGCAATCGGTAACTCTCCTTTCAAAACAATATTTTAAAAGATATAGTAGAACCTCTTTCTACATAAAGCACCATGTTGGGATTTAATTTCTAAATCAAAATTCTTTTCATTTAGAAAGTCAAAGCAAGTAAAGCATGACATTTCCAGCAACTCTTTTATTCTTGGAAATTCTCTTTGCAATAAATCGTTTTCAAAAATAAAACTCTTTTATCTTGGAAACGAAAATCAATCTCTCTCTCTCATATATTCTCAAGCACTATGTGATATTCTCAGCCAATAGGATTTCAGCATTATCCAAACAAATTAATAAATCCCATTTATTAATATTTAGCACTTGTGTGTGTGTGCGAACCATATGATTTGGTGCTCCTCCTCCCTATATCTCATATAGGTGATCATATCCGTCCGTTCAAAAGATAAAATCCAGATCTCGGATCATCCAACGATCCTTATGGGACAAGCAAGTAATGAGTGGGATCGACGCAGGGATCCGACGGCCTATCTTGCGGAACCCATGATGGGCCCCACTGCGACTATGCCATGTAGCAACCACGGTCGCACTTAGGTAAGTGGCCCCCACCAGGACATTACCCTGAAGATGACCGTCAGATCATCTAATACCCCTAATCGTATCATATACGTATGTCCTACCTCCACTCTTCATTTACTGGGTTGGGCACTACGGGGGGTGGACACTTAGTACCCCCTGGGCCCACCCAATGGTATACCTTTCAGTCTAGTAGCTCGGGCCCGCAAATGCATTTGTAAATTCTTCCGAAAATATATCTTATATAATTTGAAAACATTTTGACAAACTATTTATCAAATCACCTGGCCAGGTATTTTCAGAGGCATAAACTAAGACTGAAACTGTAAATGACTTTCCTCTAATTAAAGAGGTAGAGGATTCCTTGTTGGGTATCCCTATTGACCTCGAGGGTCACCTTATGACCTAGCACTATCCGTAAGAAATCCCTAACCAGGAACTACTTTGAGATAGACCAAAGTCACAGAGTGGGCCCACAGATCAATATGACCCCTCAGGTCGAAGGACATATAAGGGTCCTGTTTGAGTAGAATAGCTTTATCCAATTTTTCTGTCCAGAAGATATTCTAGAAAAGATCCTATTCAGTGTACGAACCATTCAAAGCACCCATTCTACCTTGCTTAGGGTCCCCTACCCCAGTGACCGAGATAAGTCACCCCAATTCGTGTATGGAGGCAAGATCTGATGCTGGTTGTGTACATGAGGAGGTGTCCAGCCTCAACCCCAACCAGGAACCTTTTAGGTCTACAAAGAAAACGGAGTGCCATATCTCCCCGCCCCATAGGATCTGTGAATCCATGGGCATGACACTTCCTACGATGCTACCTAAGGACAAACGTGTGTTAATGAGCCCGTCACACATTCCAATATAAGTACCCATGGATGTCATGAAATGATGATATTATTAATAAATATGACTCAATGCATCAAACACTGGCTTTTAGGGCATACACTCTAACACACCATCCTCCTGGCGTAGCTCTGGGACTGCAAAAGCAACCTATCAGAAAATTTCCGACGTGCGTTCTCCAAATGGCAAAAAGAGAAACGTACAAACAGAAAACCGGCCGCCCGGTACTTACGCTAGATGTTGATTGAAAATACTGAGCCCCAAGGGCCCTGCGATCATAGCCCTCCAACTCAGCCTCGTCGCCAGGAAGGGCGGTCGTCACCCCCAGCTCCACCCCAACCAGGGGATTCGCAAGAACGCTATCCTCGACACCGATCTTCCAGTCAGGCTTAAACAGCTCTCCTCGCGCCTGGAAGCTCTGCGGAGGAAGCACCACTCGTTCCAGAAGGAGTTTGGTCATAACCGCCCCCTCCATTTGACTTGGCACGTCCTCCGCAGAGACAAAAGGACGCACCACACGAACGACATCCCCCTGTCGAGCGCCAAAAGAGGCAGCCCTCTTGGCGGATGGCTCCGACCCCAAAGGAAAAAGCCCAGCCGCCTCCTTTTCTCTGACCGCTCGAACAGGTGGGCTAGAAGGCACGGATGCCGCGAGTTTTGCCTGTGACCGACCCAGCTTGGCCGCGGCCATGAAATCAGAAGGGATCTTCTTCTGACTCGTCAGACCCTTCGTCACCACCGCTACCCCTTTTCCCTTCCCAGCGTCACCGGAAGAAGACATACCTCCTGCCAAAAACAAAAAAAAGAAAAAAGAAAAAATAGGAGAAACAGAGAGAGAGAAAGAGGGGAGGGGCTCACCACGAGGACTGGCAAAACACTCCCCCATTCCCTCGCCCGTACAATGGGCCCTCTTCTCCACAGCTCCCAGCAAGCCAAACCTCTTCAGGCTCCTCTCCCATTTGAACTCGGAAACATCGAGAGCCTCCCCGGAGGCGAGCTTCCCCAAGTCAAACTTGTTAGAGTCAGACTCGTCGGGGAGGGACTTCCTTCGCCACTCGACGGAGCGCCTCCAAGAGCGAGGAAAGCCCCAGCCAGCGTCTAACGGAGGGGTAATGAACACATACTCCTCCTTCCACCCTTTGATGGAGGAAGGCAAATTCGCCGCCATTTTCACCCGAGGACGCTGGGTCAGATATAGCCAGATGTCCTCCCCCTTCACCAACGGGCTAAGGGCAACACAGGCCCGGAGCAGCGGAAGGGTAGTAGGCAAGTGAATACTGGAACTCCCCCTCAATATATGCACACATATAAATGATACAAGTTATAAGCAAGTGGTGCATATAGTCAATTGAATAGATAATCAATTTCAAACTGTTTGCCTTCTTCTCGCGTGTTTTTATCATCGAACGTGGTTTTTTCCATCTTGTGGAGATGTATGCCGGACCCTTGTGACGGGTTCCGAGCCTTTTGCCATCGAAATTGGTTTTTTCCATCTTGTGGAGATGTATGACGGACCTTTGTGCCGGGATCCGAGCCCTTTCCTTATGAATGTGGTTTTTTCCAGCTTGTGGAGATGTATGCCAGATCCTTGTGACGGGTTCCGAGCCTTTTGCCATCGAAATCGGTTTTTTCCATCTTGTGGGGATGTATGTCGGACCTTTGTGACGGGATCCGAGCCCTTTCCTTATGAACGTGGTTTTTTCCATCTTGTGGAGATGTATGCCGGACCCTTGTGACGGGTTCCGAGCCCTTTCCTTATGAACGAGGTTTTTTCCATCTTGTGGAGATGTATGCCGGTCCCTTGTGACGGGTTCCGGGCCTTTTGCCATCGAACGTGGCGAGGGTCTATGGATGGCTTGCTGGGGAAGTTACTTCGTGGGTAAGGGCAGAGACGTCCTTTCCGTATGGCGCTTCGACTTATGGCGGTGAGTGATGATGTGAGCTACAGTTAGCTCCTTTGGCTCTTGTTTGGTACACCTTTAAGCATGACCAAGTTGAGTGTTGGTTTCTTCAACGATCATTCCTATCTTAAACACAACACTTCAAAGCAAATTGATTAGTATTCAAAAACACAATCAATTATGTTTAGAATCATCAAAACAAGATAGGAGAGTAGACCCTTGGGCTTACACAAACATAAGATATAAGATTGTAACAAACGGGCAAAGGAAACAAAAATAAAGAGAGCCATTCATAAACTACTTCCTTCTGGCCCACGGGCCTACAAGAGAGGGGGGGGGAATAAAGACATAAGGCACGCAGGCTTGAAGTCCCAAGGCCCCTAAAAAAAAAAAAAAAAAAGAAGAAACTCCCTCTGAAACCCTACTCCCCCCGCCACCTCCTACTCAGAGCGATTGGTGGCTAAAAGATTTCTCCGCATCAGAGAGCTCCCTATCACTCTGCTCCCCCTCCGAAGAGCTCCCCTAGCGGCGATTCTCAGGGAACCGGGCCTGGTCATTTAACCAGCGCACCCGATTCCTCAGCAGCTCATTCTCCGCCCGCAAGGCCGCAATCTCCCGCTCCATGTCGATCATCCGACTGCAAACCGCCATCTCCCTACGATAGACATGGGAGAAAAAAGACCGGTGGCGATGGACAAAAGCTTCATGGGACTCCCCCTTGTGAAACGGAAGAAGGGGAGAACGCGGGGAAAACCCTGGAGGCGGGTTCCTCTCAGGAAACGTCTGCAGGGGCCCCAACCCGTCAGGGTTACCCTCGGGACTGCTGGGAGAACTCCCCTCGGTAGCGACTCTCCCCCCACCACTGATGGATAGACCCTGGAAAGACGAAGACATCTCTGGCAAAGAAAAGCAGGAAGAAAACAAAAAAAACGGAGGACAAAGACAATCTGCAGGAGAGCTCACCCCTTATAAAACCCTACGGGAAACCCTGGGGCAGGAAAACAAAGCGGTAGCCATCCGCGTGTTCGTTTCCTATTGAATGATCAAGCGGCGCCGCTGAATGGCAACTCCATGGGAAAGAACCGCCGGACGAGACAGGCAAGCAAGCCCGCTCCCCGAGGCCAATCAATCAACTAAAAGTAGTATCATGAAGAGATATGAAGGCGGCGCTATTCCCAGAACACGCCGCGTGTCGCCCCCCATACCTATATAAAGCTTAAACTCCATAAAGAAAGGCTTTGGAAAACGACAAGACCATACGAAGTCGACAAGCACCGCTATCCCGACCCCATGCAGGTTCGGGGCCCGGAGCGCAGACCTACACAAAAAAAAGGACAAAAGGACAAGGCCCGGAGCCCGGATGCGAAGGCCACGGTACGCAAGCACAATGAGCAAACGAGATTAAAAGCGCCAGAAAAAGGCTCGGAACCCCTCGCAAGCTCCGTCAGAACGTTGCAATTCCTTACAACAAAGATAATCCCTATCAAACAAATGCAAAAAAAGAAAAAAAAACAGCATAAAAGGGCACGGCACCAATTAATAAAGATCATCCATTCACATCCTCCTGGCTCACAGGCCTACAAAAAAGAAAGGGAAACAAGAAAACACAGCACAGGGCATGTAGGCCTCAGAAATCCCCGACAAAGAAAGGGATAGGCACGCAGAGAAACAAGGAAACACAAAGCTTAATTGGAGCACGACTCCTCTCCCGAAGGGTTCCCCTCCTCCTCCCAAGAGGTCTCCAGCAGGGGGTCCACCTCATCTTCCAACAGCTGCTCGTTGAGAAGGTGAACCTTTTTCTGTAAAACCTCGTTCTCCCGCTTCAAGTCCTCGATCTCCTTGCCCATCTTAGAAACACGGCCGCGCAGTTCCGTTCCCTGATGATAGACTCGAGAGAAAAACGACCACTCCCTGGCGACGCGAGACCGAGACAATATGTCCTCCCTAGACAATGAGGAAAGGCGAAGGGGGGGGGAAGCCCGAGGAAGGACTTGGGCCCCTCCTAGCCTTCTTCCGACGACCCATGAGATCCTCCCCCGGATCGGAGGACAAGTCAGGGTCACTCGACGACTCCTGGAGGAAACGGGCTTTGCCCCTAACTCGTGAAGAAGAACCAGGCATGTTGCTAAAAAAGATACGAAAAGAACCCCTACTGAGAAGGAGAGAAGAAGAACGACGCAGAGCCACAAAAAAGGCACCAGGATAATTCCCTTCTTTTAAAAACTCGGGAAGGAAATCCTGGTGCCTCGAGACAACGCAACCTCCCTAACGACGCTGCCGCTTTCCGAGGACAGCCGCCGGAGAAAACGGCACGTCTCCTCGTACCCCGGAGCCCTCGTTAATATCCTCATCATGACTTCGCTCAAACAAAACATTACTCCCTTGGCCCATTCAATGGACCAAAGGAGTAAGGGGGAGTTATGATGGGGCACAAATACGGCTACGCTCCCAGGTATCGCCACGTGTCATCCATGCACGAGCAGAGCCCAACCATCATGAAGAATGGCGTTGGAAAACGGCAAAGACCACACATTCACGACACGTGTCGCCCTCTCGCCGCCCAAGCCTCATCATCACAGATTATGGAAGGAAATGACCGCCAAAGCCATGCGCGCCGGCAAAGCAGGAGGACAGCCCAATCCTGTGAAAGAAGGTTTTCTCTCCATAATGATGAAAGGGGCCGCGCGCCTCTCTTTAAAAGGGAGGAAAAGGAAGAACAGTGGGAGGCCCTTTTCGCTGAAAAGAGGACTTTACCCATTCTCTACTCCGGACACTGGAAAAAGAGGCGAGGCAACAACAGAGGAGGCTAGGAACCCAATCGTACTCTCCCTGCTAGTCCCCTCTTACTCACTCACTCACACACCCAGAAAAGAACCCGCGTGCTGCCCCTGGTAACCCTGATCGAAACTCCCTTCCCCCTCTCGCTGTTCTTTATATTGATTGGTCGAAGGATCTGACTTGGGTGTCGAAGTGGTCGTCCGGGACTCACCCCGGACCCCCTGACCCCCATTGTTTGTGATTGCAGACCCCGCGGAGGCCCTCTACCGACCGCACGATCGCAGACCCGGATTCAGACGCCATCAGAAAGTGGCTTTTATATTTCTTTCTTGGAATCACGTACATGCAGGGAAAGGAATGTATATATATATATATATAAACATATATATATATGCATGGAAAGAGATAGAGACAAGAATCCTCTAATTAGAAAGTGGCTTTTATATTTCTTTGTTGCACATGCATGGAGAATGAATAAAAGGGAATATTTTAAGAAAAAATAGCAAGTTGAGATTTTGAAGAAGCTTTGTGAAATATTGGTAACTCTCTCTTCCCTTTATAAAAAAAGGCTTGCATAGGGGGGACGGTGGGTTGGTTTTTTTTTTAGGGGGCTGCCACAATTCATGTTTTCGGGTTATCCTCTTGCTCAAGATCCACGAATCGAAAATTGGGCCGAACTGACTCTCTCATCTGCTATTTGGAGTGCGTTTGGGTTTGTTTTGTTAAATCTCTTTTAAGAGCCCACTCTCATCTCTCCTCTCCCTCAACATCCCTCTCATGATTTATATATGAACAGCCCTCTCATGATTTATATATGAACAGCCCTCTCATCTCACTGGAAGAAAAGGCTCATCACATATACACTACTAGCCCTCTCATCTCTAGACCCTTGGACAGCCTTCACTTCTAAGGAGAGAAGACCCAACGAAAACCTTAGTCTCTCCCCTCTCTCAACAGCCATCTCTCCCTATTTCTCTCTTTATATCATCTCTCTACTAGTGCAACTCTCTCTCCCCCTCTAGGTGATGATAAATGAAGAGTGACCGAGGACCTGAGGAAGAAAGCCTTCGTCAAAGATTAAATCTCAATACGACGAGAAAAGAGAGAGACCAACTTCAAGCGTTGAAGGAGATCCAACTTGGTGTTCGAAAGCTTGATAGATTTCATTGGACAACGCTTATATTCTTTATCGACAAACGCTCTCGGATTTTCGGGCTTTCGAATTCGGCTTGGATCGCCACCAAAGGTAGGTTCTTTCTTCTCAGATTTTTCTAGAATTATTCCGTATTTTTTACGTATTTTTGCATGATTTTAGTATTTACGCTCGTTTAATTCAATAATATATGGGTTGTCTCAAAATCGGGTTTACATGAGTGTTTCAAAGTCCGATTCGTCTCAAAATTTAATGCAATGATCTATGTAATGGGACTAAAAGAACTATCGGATTGGATCAAATGTTGGATCTAAGGATTTCTAGAATTTGAATGAAGTTTGAAATTTAATTTGAAATAATGACCGTGATATTAGGAAATGGGAAAAAGTAGCTGCCTTAGGATGATCTGTTTCTTGGAATATTATAATTTTCTTGTGTTCATCATATCAGAGCTATGTTAAAGGACATCTTTCAGAGTCCTAATTTTCTCAAAAATCATGTTTAAAAAATAGAAAACTCTTAAAAGACATCTTTTTGAAGAAGAAAAATGGAAAATATACCAAATAAGTTATAAAATTAATAAAATTTCGTAGTAAAATAATATGATGCTGATATAGTCTGCCATGAATTTTTAATGATTTTAGGATTCTATTTGGTATATCGTTTGATATTTTCTTTTGAAACAACCAGATTTTGTGAGATTTTTTATTAATATCAAATCATAATTAAAATTTTCAAAAATTTTACAGTAGTCTTATATTATAAATACCATGTTACTGTAAAAGTTTCAATTGATTTGGAGTTTGTTTCATAGGGGATTCTGTGTAAATTTATAATCTGATCTAAATCTTTAAAAATCTGAAATTGATAGTAAATCGTATCTAAAATTCATGATATTTTCACAGTACACTATATTCATTCATACCTTGTTACTGTAAAATATTCAATTGATTTAAATTTCTATTTCTAAGGGTTTTTTTGTAATTTTAACAATCTGGTCTCATTGTTAATAAATCGGAAATTAATAGGAACTTAATATAAAAATCTATGAAAGTTTTCCAGTAAGCTATATTCATTCATATGTTGTTACTGTAGAAATTTTAATTTATTTTGAATTTGTTTGCAATGAGTTCATTTCTAAAATCATCCATGTGATCTGAAATTGATAAAATCTATCAAAAATTGAAATTAACCAAAAACATTATGAAAACTTCTAGGGAACTTTAATTTTCTGTCACGCATTCATTCCTTAAGCAGCTGAAATAGAAATCTTAGGAGTCTTAGATTTCCTTTGTAAAATGGCCCTACTATGATAGTTTAGATGCCGATGATGCATCCATAATCGTATCCCAATTGCAATTGATCCTTGACAATTTGAGTATTTAAATTATAGCATGTTATTGGCTCTGAGGTCTTCTGTCCACGGAAATCCTGAGAAATATGCCAGGCAATAAGATGCTATAACTTAAGTATTAAATTGCGCAAGGGAAGAGCGCACGATTCCCTTCCATGGATGCAATTCGAGGCTGAAACTTGCGAACCATAGAGCCTTTGATATTCCTTGGATGTTTAGGAACCGAAAATCCTTGAAATCTGAAAATCATTAACTTCAGCAAATTGAATCAATTTACATCATGTCTTTCGGAACCGATGGATTGCGGTTTCCATCGTAAGAACCATTAGAGCCCCCTTTAGGAGCACTTAGGTCATGTTGCGTCCTAGGTTTTAGGGAGTCCTAGAGTTAGGAGTCCAGCCTCATCATGGCCGTTTCCTACAGATAGCAACCGTGCCATAGATCTAGTTACACTAGTTACCCTCTTTTCTCATAGGACAAACCTAGTTACCTAGGATGTAGGTTAACCTGCATTAGTCTAAAGGACGTCTTGCACTTAGATAAGACCATATAGCATCTTAGATGAAGTCCTAGGATAATAAAATCTTCAACTTGAATTAAATAATTTCTCTTAAAACTGTTGAAACAGTCAATCCAGTCTAGATCGGTGTCCTAGATGAGTTAGGCATAAGTAGCTTAGCTTAGGTGCACCGAACTACGTCGACTCTGATCCTAGTGAGGCTTGGGTACGTAGGCAGCTTGGATGCTTGATTGCATACCAATCACGAGTCGGCCCCACACACAAATGGTGGGGTTTTGTATATTAGTTTTCTTATAAATTCTTAATTAAAATATGTAGGATTTCCCTCAAATTAGAATTTTAGGAGAACTTTCACTTAGATTGAATTCAGACAAATTAAGAAAGTCAAGATACACATTTAGGAATTACACTGAAATTAGATCTTATGATGCATGTCATGTAGTTCGTACATTAATATAGAGTTAAATGAGCCATTTAAAAGAAATTCAAAAGAGTTAACTTTTGGAATTGAAGACCGATTATCGGGCAGGAATGGTGCATGTGGTGCTAACTCCCTATACCTTCCATTCTCGTAACCAGGTAACAAGTCTAGATTTCTAGTCAATTATGGGTCCTAGATCCCTCATCTAGGTGGCGACTCTGTCATTCTCTTTTGCGTGGAATTCAGATTGCCTTAGTGATCCCAAGTTCACGAAAAAGATGAATTAAATCACATCTTGCTAGGCTCGGCGGCTTACCCCTGCCCTTATGGGTAGTGGGTTGCACGTTTGTTTGCACCCTATGGCTTGGTTGCTGCCTGCTTGGTTGGGTAATTAAAATCAATAATAAAAAACACATGCCATTCGCGTGGGTACGAGAGACTAAGAGAGAGCGTGGCACCTCGCGCGCCCGCGACCCTCTCACGAGATCGGGTCCCACAGTCTCCACAAAGACCGGGAGCGCACTCGTGTTCAGCAACGGGCCCGGACAGAAAAACCAAACCTGCTCGTAAACCTAGTTCACTAAAACTTGGGTAATATAGCTGCTTAGTTCACCCCGATTCGTCTCTACGGAGACCCGGGTCAATAAAAGCTTGAATGCCTGCCCGGAGTGCCGTTCTGCTCTGTAACAAACTATTTTACAAGTATAATTGGCTGTGGGACCCGATCCCGTGAGAGGGGGTGGGGCGCGAGCCGCCACGTCTCTCTTGGTCTCTCGTACCCACGCGATTGGCGTGTGCTTTTTAGTTATTGATTTTAATTCATCTTTTATGTGAACTTGGGATCACTAAGGCAATCTGAACTCCACACAAAAGAGACTGACAGAGTCGCCACCTAGATGTGGGATCTAGGACCCAATATTAACCAGAAATCTAGACTCGCTACCTGGTTACAAGAATGGAAGGTATGGGGATTTATCCACCACATGCACCATTCCTGCCCGATAATCGGTCTTCGATTCCAAAAGCTAACTCTTTTAAATTTATTTTAAATGGCTCATTCAACTCTCTATTAATGTGCTAACTACGGGACATGCATCCTATGATCTAATTTCAATGTGAATCCTAAATGTGTATCTTGATTTCTTAATTTGTCTGGATTCAATCTAAGTGAAAGTTCTCCTAAAATTCTAATTTCATGAAAAATCCTAAGTGATTTGATTAAGCATTTACAAGAAAATTAATATACAAAACACCACAATTTGTTGTGGTGCCGACTCGCGGTTGGTATGCCATCAAACATCCAAGCTGCCTACGTACTCAAGCCTCACTGGGATCAGAGTCGACGTAGTTCGGTGCACCTAAGCTAAGTTACTTATGCCTAACTCAACTAAGACACCGATCTAGACTGATTTGACTGTTTCAACAGTTTTAAGAGGAGTTATTTAATTCAAGTTGAGGATTTTATTATCCTAGGATTTTATCTAAGATGCTATATGATTCTTATCTAAATGCAAGTTGTTCCTTAGACTAATGCAGGTTAGCCTACATCCTAGTTCATTAGGCTTGTCCTAGGGAAAGATTGGGTGACTAGTGTAACTAGACCTATGGCACGGTTGCTATCCATAGCAAGCGTCCGTGATGAGGCTGGACTCCTAACTCGAGGACTCCCTAAAACCTAAGACTCCCTAAAACCTAGGACACGACCTAACACCAGTGTTCCTAAATTGGGCTCTAATGGTTCTTATATCGGAAACCATAATCCAATGGTTCCGAAAGACTCGAGACAAATCGATTTAATCTCTTGAAGTTAGTTAATTTCAGATTTCAAGGATTTGCAGTTTTTGGACATTTAAGGATTACCAATGGCTCTAGGGTTCACCAATTTCGGCCCAGAATAGCATCCAAGGAAGGGAATCGTGCGCTCTTTCCTTGTGCAATTTAATACTTAGGTTATAGCACCTTATTGCCTGGCATATCTCAGGATTTCCGTGGACAGTAACCTCGGAGCCAACAACGTGTTATAGCTTAAATATTCAAATTGTCAAAGATCGGTTGCAATTGGGATACGGTTATGGATGCACTGGCCATTTTTCCAGGGAAATCTAAAGATCCTAAGATTTCTGTTTCAATGGATTAAGGAGTTAATATGTGACAGAGATTTAAGGTTCTTTAGAGATTTTCAGATGATTTTCAATTAATTTCGGATTTTCAATGAATTTTATCAATTTTAAACATATGAGTGATTTTACAAGTGAAATTGTTGCAAACGAATTCGAAATGAGTTGAAACTTCTACAGCAGCAAGATATGATGAAATATAGCTTACTAAAAGATTTTTACAGATTTTTACATTAAGCTCATATTTAATTTTGATTTAACAATTAATTGACCAGATTGCAAAAATAACACAGAAACTACTAGAAATAGAAATCTAAATTCAATGCAATTTCTAAAGAAATAAGATATGAGTAAATATAGCATGCTATGAGATTTTCATGAATTGTAGAAACGATTTACTATCAGTTTCAGAATTTTCAATTTTCAGACCAGATTATGAATTAACACTACATCCCATATGAAAAAAGATATAACTCACTTGAAAATTTTACAGCAACTAGAAATATGGAATATAAGACTACTGAAAAAATTTTGGGAATTTTTCTGTGATATGATGTCTGTAAAAATTCTCCCAAAATCTGATAATTTTCAAAGAAAGCATAAAATAATATACCAAACCAAATCCAAAAATTCTCAAACATTCATGGTAGAATGTATCAGAATTATATTATTTTCCTACGAAATTTCATTAATGTTGGAATTCGTTTAGTATATATTTTATTTTTCTTCGTCGAAAAGATATTTTTGAAGAGTTTTCTATTTTTAAAACACGATTTTCGAGAAAATTACGATTCCGGAAAATATCCTCCAACCTTGTTCTGATGTGATGAACACAAGAAAAATTTAAAATTCCAAAAAAATAGATCATCCTGAGATGACTATTTTTTCGAATTTTGTAATTACTCAGCCATTATTTTAAATAAAATACCACTCTTCACTCAAATTCTAAAAAACCGTTGATCCAATGTCCGATCCGATCCGATAGTTATTTTAATCTATTTAAGTAGAATATCGTATTAAATTTTGGGATGAAACGGATTTGAAACACTCATGCAGATCATAATTTTTAGCTCACACATTTAATATTGAATTAAATTTAATTAAATGCTAAAAACCATGCAAAATTCATAAAAAAAATACCAGATGATTCGGGAAAAATCCGAGAATAGGGTACCGACCTGAGATAGAGCTCCTCGCCGAATCCAAAAGCCGCAGAGTCCGAAATAATCCCGCCGACGTGCGATCCGCTCCGTTCTCTTTCCCTTTTTCTTTTTTTTTTTAATATTTCTCTCACGGCAGGGAGAGGGAGTGATTGGGAGAGATAGATTGAGAGAATGTGAGAGTAAAAGAGAGATAAAGAGAGGCAAGGAGAGTTTGAGAGAGATAGAGAGAGGCAAGGCGAATTTGAGAGACGAGAGGGAGAGACACAGAGGTGGTAAGAGACGAGAGGGAGAGACACAGAGGTGGTGAGAGACGAGAGGGAGAGACACAGAGGTGGTGAGAGATGAGAGGGAGAGAGATAGAGAGTGAGAGAAAGAGGGAGAGAGATAGAGAGTGAGAGAAAGAGAGAGAGAGAGAAAAACGTGAAAAACAGAGTGTCTCAACACTCTGTTTTTTACGTTATTTTTTTTTCTTTTTTTTCACGTGGTGTGAATGAGAGAGAGAGAGGGAAAGCAGAGAGGGATCCGAGAGATGCAGAGAAACTGAGAGAGGGAGATCGAGTGTGGGAGAGAGTGGAGAGACCGTGAGTGAGAGGACAGAGGGATGGAGATGGAGAGCAAAACAGAGGGAGGGAGAAGAGAGTGGGAATCGGCTGCCGTTGGGATAGATGGCTCGCTGTTGATGTTGGGGTAGATGGCTCGCTATTGAGAGAGGGAGAGATCGCCGGCCGTTTCAGAGAGGGAGAGATAGAGATCTTTCTTTCTATTTTTCGAAAAACCGAGCTCCCCTCTCACGCTGCTGCTCCTCCCCTCCTCCTTTTTTTTTCTCTTTTCTTCAGTTGCTGTTTTTTTTCTTCTGTCGATCCAACCTCTGCTCCTCTATCTCTCCTCCCCTTTTGTTCCCCAAGAGAACTTAATTTAGAAACCTCTAAAAAAACCATGCTTTCCCGAATTATCATTGCTAAAAACCCGACTATCCAATTTTCCATCTTCTCTTTTCACCGTATAGTATATTTCCACAAACAACAATTCAGATCTTTACATTTTCCATTCTCTTTATAGAAATGACCAATGGCTTGGAATCATACCATATAAACCCCCATTAAAACAGTGAGAAATATTTGCTCCATGCAAACCGTTTACACCTAATGAAATAGAAACTTTCGTTGGCAATATAGCCTTGGTAGGACCCACTTATTCCCATGCATGTATATCTTTTTTGGTTTTTTTTTTTTTTGTAAAAATAGAAAAGAAAAAATCTCTCCCAAAATATCCTCTCTTTCATTGCTCTTTATAATATGGACAATCCCTTCTTTGGCCGAGAAACTCTCATCCCCTAAATTTGGTGGACAATCAATTTTTGAAATGGAATGTACTTTTCGGCCAGCTTCCGTTTCCCATAAAATTCGAATTTCATGTATTTAAATACCATGCAAAGATTGTAAGTGGGCCTATCTAAACCGTTCATTTAATGAGTCGCAACACAATTTGGGCATACCCCCTCTGAACCATTTCCGAAAGATGATCCGAACCATCCAATTGTTGGGTCGCAGCATAAATGAATTATGCCCTACCAAATCATTTCCATTAAATTTCAATGCTTTTAATCATGGGCCCCACATAAATTTGACAAATTTCATCTAATTATCATCACCCAGCATCCCATCTTTAACTGGGATTCAAAATGATAAAATAAAACCACTTTGGATAGGGCCTACAGATTTTTAATGGGTCAGTCGATTTGGAGGATCCACCCATGGAAAGCGACTTCAATTCTTAGATTCAATAAGCTCAAAACTCATATTTTTCATGCACCTCAATGCAGGGCACACCTGCTCGATCCCTTTCCAATCGAAATGTTCAATACGAGCCCACCAAACGGGTCCGAATTCTCCTTTGCTCGGATTCTCGTGAATAATCTTAACACTTAGCGGAAAAAAACGAAACACGGCGGAAATGAGTGAAAAGATCGAGAAACTATAGGAGACGGGCACAGGGATGGAAAACACCAAAGAACCGATAGAAAAACACTAACTTCTTTGTTGATTAAGGCGGAGCAAAATGGGGTGTCTACATTGGCCCACAGTGTTGAGTTAATCAATATTAGCCAGAGGCAGATATGAGAGGAGACAGTAGACAGCGAAATGTAACTTCTATTCATGAAAAAGTGGGCCTCGAAGGGCCATTACAAAAAGTAGGGCCTCCAAGGGCCATTATAAAAAGAATCAAGAAATCGTGCCCAAGAAGGGAAAATGGGGAGCTCAAGACACCCCATGACCACCATCCCATGGGGGATCTGCTCCCGGAACCTCTGCTGGTGCGATGTGCCCTGCTCGTCGTCGCCGGCCACTGGTAGATCTGGAAGGATAAGGCCCGTCAGAACGACAGCCGGGTTGGATCCCTTGACCTACTCGAGGCAATCCATGAATCCCAGTTTGTAGGATTCAGTGGGCAAACTAATGAGCTCGTCCTCTTTCTTCTACACACCCTCTTCGACGGCCACTATCTGTCTCTCCCGGGCTCTTTTCCTCTGTGCATTGAGGGCTTCGGTGGCCTTCTGCTTATGGGCGGCCATCTCAGCCTTGAGCCGCCTTATCTCCACGTCCCTCTCCCCGATGGACCTATGGAGCTCGGTTGCCTCCTGCACCAGTTTATCGTTCTCCTCCTCGGACTTAGTGATAGTAGCAGAGAACTTCCGGCTCTTCTCGCGGAAGTCACTATAGTACAATCCGATCTGATAAAGTGAGGAGAAAATGGCCTCATCAGCCGCATCGGGAGGCTCGTTCAAAACCCGGAGCTGATCCTGGTTCAGTAGGCCTTTTGTGACAATCTCCATGGCCACCCGGCTATTACCCAGGCCTGTGTCGCTCTTCTGAACGGCCCAGTTAGGCCGGAAGACATTGTCCCCGGACCTCGCGGGAGTGGGACGGGCTCCGATAGTTGCGTCCCCCGACTTGGAGCTCCCCGCTCCCCGGCCATAGGAGCCGACCAACTTCACAGTGGGCTTGCCCTTGGGGAGCGATGCGTCCTTAGTTGGCGTGGGACTTGAAATCTCGGGGGCTTTCCACTTCTGGCCCTGCTGACCTTGGCCCCTGCCGAAGGCCCCTTGCCTCACCTTCTCCAGCTTTGACTGCGTCTGCATTTCTGAAATCCAACAGCACAAACAAAAACCGGTCAGGGACAAGAAGAGGACTTAAAATCAAGACTCGCCACATACGTGCCGAGGTCGCAGTACTGATGTCGAGCCCGACCAGAACCTCTTCTCTAGAGAAGCCCGCACAGTGAATCACGCCCTCCTGATGTAACTCATCACAGACTAGGGCAAACGTGCTCAAATCCTCACCCTCCAAGAGCGGTTTGCGGCTCAACGCAAGTGTGTCCGGAGTGTCCCACTTCAAAGGAACCGGCTAGGGCTCAGTGGGCACGCCATTGTGGGACCCGATCCCGCGAGAGGGGTGGGGCGCGAGCCGCCATGCCCTCTCTTGGTCTTTCGTACCCACGCGATTGGCGTGTGTTCTTTTATTATCTATTTTAATTCATCTTTTATGTGAACTTGGGATCACTAAGGGAATCCGAATTCCACACAAAAGAGAGTGACAGAGTCGCCACCTAGATGTGGGATCTAGGACCCATAATTAACCAGAAATCTAGACTCGTTACCTGGTTACAAGAATGGAAGGTATGGGGAGTTATCCACCACATGCACCATTCCTGCTCGATAATCGGTCTTCAATTCCAAAAGTTAAGTCTTTTAAATTTATTTTAAATGGCTCATTCAACTCTTTGTTAATGTGTTAACTATGTGACATGCATCCTATGATCTAGTTTCAATGTAGATCCTAAATGTGTATCTTGATTTCTTAATTTGTTTGAATTCAATCTAAGTGAAAGTTCTACTAACATTCTAATTTCATGGAAAGTCCTAAGTGATTTAATTAAGAATTTACAAGAAAATTAATATACAAAACCCCACAATTTGTTGTGGAGCCGACTCGTGATTGGTATGCCATCAGACATCCAAGCTGCCTACGTACCCAAGCCTCACTGGGATCAGAGTCGACGTAGTTCGGTGCACCTAAGCTAAGCTACTTATGCCTAACTCAACTAAGACACCGACCTAGACTGGATTGACTGTTTCAACAGTTTTAAGAGAAGTTATTTAATTCAAGTTGAGGATTTTATTATCTTAGGATTTCATCTAAGATGCTATATGATCCTATCTAAGTACAAGTTGTTCCTTAGACTAATGCAGGTTAACCTACATCCTAGGTAACTAGGCTTGTCCTACGGAAAGATTGGGTGACTAGTGTAACTAGACCTATGGCACAATTGCTATCCATAGTAAACGTATGTGATGAGGCTGGACTCCTAACTCTAGGACTCCTTAAAACCTAAGACTCCCTAAAACCTAGGACACGACATGACGTAAGTGTTCCTAAATTGGTCTCTAATGGTTCTTATGACGAAAACCGTAATCCAACGGTCCGAGAGACACAAGACAAATCGATTTAAGTTCTTGAAGTTAATGAATTTCAGATTTCAAGGATTTTCGGTTTCTGGACATTTAGAGAATACCAAAGGTTCTAGGGTTCACCGATTTCGGCCTAGAATAGCATGCACGGAAGGGAATCGCGCGCTCTTTCCTTGTGCAATTTAATAATTAGGTTATAGCACCTTATTCCCTGGCATATCTCAAGATTTCCGTGGACAGTAACCTCGGAGTCAATAACATGCTATAGCTTAAATATTCAAATTATCAACGATCGATTGCAATTGACGATTATGGACACACTGGCCATTTTGCCTGGGAAATCTAAAAATCCTAAGATTTCTGTTTTTAATGGATTGAGGAGTGAACATTTCACAGAAATTTAAGGTTCTTTAGGAATTTTCATAATGATTTTTAATTAACTTCAATTTTTAGTGGATTTTATCAATTTCAGACTACTTGAGTGATTTTACAAGTGAAATTATTGCAAACGAATTCGAAATGAATTGAAATTTCTACAGCAACAAGATGTGAAGGTATGTAGCTTATTAGAAGAGTTTTACAGATTTTTACCTTAAGATCCTATTTATTTCTGATTTAATAACCATATGACCAGATTGTAAGAATAACACATAAACTACTAGAAATAGGAATCTAAATTCGTTGAAATTTCTACATCATTAAGATATGAGTACACATGCATGCTGTGAGATTTGTATGAATTTTTGAGACTATTTACTACCAATTTTGGATTTTTCAATTTTAAGACCAGATTATGAATTTACACTACATCCCTTAGGCGACAAGATTCAAATCAATTGAAAATTTTACAGCCGTAAGAAATATGAAATATAAGACTACTGTAAAAATTTTGTGAATTTTAATTGTAATCTGATGTTAGTAAAAAATCTCACAAAATCTGATTATTTTCAAAGAAAGCATCAAATAATATACCAAACAAAATCCAAAAATTTTTAAAAATTCATGGTAGAATGTATCAGTACCATATTATTTTCTCGTGAAATTTCATTAATTTTGGAATCTACTTAGTATATATTTTATTTTTCTTCGTCAAACAGACATTTTTGAAGAGTTTTCTTTTTTTAAAACATGCTTTTTGAGAAAATTACGACTCCGGAAAATGTCCTTTAATCTTGTTCTGATGTGATGAACACAAGAAAAATTTAAAATTCCACAAAATCAATCATCCTGAGATAGCTATTTTTTCGAATTTTGTAATTTCTCAGCCATTATTTTAAATGAAATTCCATTCTTCACTCAAATTTTCAAAATTCTTTGATCCAATGTCCGATCCGATCCAATGGTTATTTTAGTCTATTTAAATAGATCAGTGTATTAAATTTCGGGACGAATCGGAATTGAAACACTCATGTAGATCATGATTTTTAGCACACACATATAATATTGAATTAAATTCAATTAAATGCTAAAAATCATGCAAAATATAAAAAAATACCAAATAATCCTGGAAAAATCTGAGAACAGTGCACCTACCTTTGATCGAGATCCTCGCCGAATCCGAGAGCTTGATAATCCAAAAAATCTCGCCGACGCCCGATCCGATGTCCGCTTTCTTTCTTTCTTTTTTTTTTGTTTTTTTTCTGTGGAGAGAGAGAGAGAGAGGTAGAAACTGAGGGAGACAAGGAGAGTTCGAGAGAGATAGAGAGAGGGAGATAAGGAGAGTTCGAGAGGGTGATCAAAAATAAGAAAAACAGAGGGTGTGAGAGTGAGAATGAGAAAGTGAGATCGAAAATAAGAAAAACAAAGGGTACTAAGAGTGCAGGAAAAACAGAGGGTGGGAAAAACCGAGGGTGAGTGAGAGTGTGGGAAAAACCAAGTGATGGAGAGGGTGAGGGATAAACAAAGTGATGGAGAGGGTGCGTGAAAAACAGAGTGATGGAGAGGGTGCGTGAAAAACAGAGGGTGGTAAAAAGGATCGAGAAAAACAGAGTGATAGAGGGAGAGGGAGTGAACGTGAGAAGATGAGGGAGAGCTACTGCCAGGGTAGGGAAACTGAGGGAGAGAGAGGAGACTGATGGAGGGTTGCTCTTGGAGTAGGGAAAAACAGAGAATGCTTCCGGCTCCCCCTCCCTGTTTCCTTCTTTTTTCCTTTATAACAGATCTGTTGAGGGAAAGTTGCCGAGTTCTTCTTCTCTTTTTTTTCACGAACTATGCTCCTCTTCCTTAAAACAGATTCTTTCCTCCTCCTTTGTTTGTTTTTTTCGAGGGATTCTTCTTATAATAGAAAGACGAGGGAGCTCTTTTTTTTTGGGAGGGAGAGTGCCCAAGATAGTAATCTCTTTCACCACAAAGGAATGGCCGAATATATGGGGAGAAAAAATCTGTTTTTATAAAAATTAGCAGGATCCTTAAGTGGCAATGCAAACGTAGTCCAACCTCATTAAAAATTAGCCGAAATTCCCATGAAATAAAAAATTAAATTAATATAGCGGCCCCACAATGATAATGACCCTACCAGTGTTTAAACTTTTTATCATGGCGGTCCCACTCCAATTTGTCTGGATGTTTTACAGATATGGTGATGGGTCCACACCATGTTGGGCACATGGTGGGCCCCATCCCATGGCTTAAAACACATGGGCACCCTCTCATAGAAATTAATGTTTCAGTGTTAATTCCAAATAAAGCCGAAATGCATTTTCCATGGAAAAAGGTATAGTTTCGTTGCTTGACATAAGTTTAAGCAAGATGATAATGCGGGCCCCACCAAATGGTCCAAATTCTCTCTGGTTTGGATTCTTCCGAATAACCCTTCTCAATACTTGGCGGAAAAAATGCAGAACATTGCGGAAATGACCAGAAAGATTAAGAAAAGGTAAGAGACGGACCCAA
>NW_027518679.1:355000-377500 GCF_043159265.1 Tasmannia lanceolata
GAAATCAGACCATCCAAAATTGATTTGTCACCTCACGTCCAAACCGGCAACTTGTATTAATCACCTCACAGTAAAAATTATAAGCTCTAACCAATGCATTACTCGATGCTATTCTTACCTCACTCCAACCACCTCATTACACGTACACTTAGAGTAAAAAAAAAAACTTTAAATCTCTTCAAAAATGAAGAAGTCTCACTCCAACTTGAATGAATTTGGATTCTTCTAGATATCGTTTCTATTGGATGATCTAAACCATCCAATTGATGGGCCACAGTGGGAATTGTGGTGTGCCTCCTCTAACACCACCTTGATAAGATGATCCAAACCATCCAATCAATGGGCCAAGATGTAAAATGGATGTGCCCAAAAATCATTTCCATGAAATGATCTTAGCCCTTCATTTGATGGGCGACATTATAATTAGGTAGCACCCCCTTAAACTATTCCCAAAGACCGATATGAACCGTTCACTTTGACAAGTCATGGCATGGATAACTTGTATCCTCCCAATATCACCCCCATGGGATGATCCAAACCGTTAATTTATAAAGCTGTGCCTAAAATTCATTTTCGAGAATTATCCGAATAATTCAACTTGATGATCGCAACAGAATTCAATTGTCAAAATAACCTCCTTGAAATCCTGATTATTCCCCTGATGGGCATTTTTATGCACTGGATCGAAGTAGGTTCGAAACTCATTTTTCATTAAAACAATATGCGGGCCCCGTGTTTGATCCGAATCAAAACAGATGTTCAATGCGGGCCCACCAAACGGGTCCAAATTCTCTCTTGCTTTAATTCTTGTGAACAACCCCTCTCAACAATTATCAGGACGACGCAAAACATGACAGAAATAACCGAAAAGATCGAGAAAACAAGAAGAGAGGACACGGGAATGGAAAACACTAAAAAAGACTGATAACAAGAACACTAACTTCTTTGTTGATTAAAGCAGAGCGAAATGGGGTGTCTACAAGCCCAACCATCATGAAGAAAGGCGTTGGAAAACGGCAAAGACCACACGATCATGACTCGTGTCGCCCTCTCGCCGCCCCCCGCCTAGGCCTCATCATCAATTATGGAAGGAAAAGGCCGCCAAAGCCAGGCGGACGGCCCAATCCTGCAAAGGAAGGTTTTCTCTCCATAATGATGGAAAGGGCCGCACACCTCCCTTTAAAAGGGAGGGAAAAGGAAGAAGAAGGGACCCTTTTCGCTCTGAAAAAAAGGACCTCCCTCTGAAGAGAAGGATTTTCACCCGTTCTCCACTCCGCCACACCGGAAAAAGAGGCGAGGCAACAACAGAGGAGGCTAGGAACTCAATCCTACTCTCCTTGCTAGTCCCCTCCGACCCACTCACTCACGCACCCAGGACAAATTCCGCACGTTGCCCCTGGCAACCTTGATCGGAACCTCTTCCCCCCTCTCGCTGTTCTTTATATTGATTGGTCGAAGGATCTGACTTGGGTATCGAAGCAGTCGTCCGGGACCCACCCCGGACCCCTCTGAGCCCCTTTGTTTGTGATTGCAGACCCCGCGGAGGCCCTCTATTGATCGCGCGATCGCAGACCCAGATTCAGATGCCATCAATAATGACCTTCTAAACCACAATAAAAGCAAGTTTTGGTATTACTAGAAGAGGCCTTTACAAGTTTGTTTTTATAGTTGGATATTGTAGTATTCCATTTGTGTCCAAGTCCACTTTTATCATGTGACATTCTTTGAATGTTAACAAGTCTATCCAATTTCAATGAACTATGTTCAAAATTTTCAAATAGTTTCTTTAGTTCATCATATTCAAGAGTTAGTTTATTGTTTTCATGCTTTAGCTTGTTGTTTTCAAGAGAAAGTTCTTGACGATTTTCATTTAAGATTTTGATAGAAGCATTTAAATCATGAATTTTAATTTTGTATTTTTCATTTTCATCCTCTAAAAATTCATGATCTTTCTTTAACCAACCAAATTCTTTTGTCATGTTAGAGAGAGAATTTTCAAGTGATGCATTTTTATCAAATTCAATCTCAAGTTCATCATGTGCATTTTGCAAGGAATCTAGAACTTCTTTTAAAACAATTACATTATTTAAAGTGTTTACCTCTTGATTGTCGCTTGTTGAGGCCATGAAGCAAACGTTTCTTGCAATCAAGCAATCTTCGCCATCATTTTGTTCGCCTTCACTTTCAATCTCCTCATCCCATGTGGCGGTCATTCCTTTCTTGCCTTCTCTTCTCTTGAAACGGTTGTTCGAAGAAGGCTCATTGTTGAGTGGACAATCCGGGCGAATGTGTCCAAGCTTCTTGCATCCATAGCATCGGGGTTGAGACGATCCATCACCGAGCTCTTCTTTCTTCTTGAATGGAGGATTGGTCCTTCTATTTTTCATGCCTCCCATGTTCCTTTGCAAGAATTTGATCCTTCTTGTTAGGAGGGCAACTTCATCTTCCATGTCTTCCTTTGCATCTTCATTGTCACCTACATTACAAGCAAAAGCAACTCCTTTCCCTTTTTCAATTTTAGTTTCAATTTCGGGTGCTTTTGTTTTGAAAATCATTTCATGGGTTATCAAGGACCCTATTAGTTCATCTAGGTTCAATGTATTCATGTCCTTGGCTTCGGTGATTGCCGATGTTTTGGATTCCCATGATAAAGGTAGGGATCTAAGGATTTTGGTCATTAAATCTCTATTTGAAAATTGCTTTCCAAGTCCCCTTAATTCATTTACAAGGTTCGTGAATCTAGTGTACATGTCGGCAATAGTTTCATCGGGTGTCATTTGAAAGAGTTCATATTGCCTAAATAAGTGATTCATTTTAGATTCTTTGACTTGGTTGGTTCCCTCATGGGTGACTTCTAAGATATCCCAAATTTTCTTAGCCGAATTCAAATTTGACACTCTATTGAATTCTCCGGGAGACAAAGCACAAATTAGGGAATTCATGGCTTTGGCGTTGTAGTTTGAGGCTTGTTGTTCGGCTTCGGTCCAATTATTTAGATTTCTAGTGGGTAATATATATTCATTATTAATTGCTCTCCACATTTGGTAATCTTGGGTTAAAAAGATTTTCATTTTGGTTTTCCAAAATCCATAGTTTGTTCCATCAAAGTAGGGTGGCCTAGTGTTTGAGTAACCTTCATGGCGTTGAGGATGGTTTGCCATTTTTAGAATCTTTACTCTAGACCGGTTAGGGTTTTAAAAATTAGAGACAAGGCTCTGATACCAATTGAAATTAACAAGAGGGGGGGTGAATTGATTTTAACACTAAATTAGCCCTTTTGAAAATTAATTATGAACCCTAATTTGAATTTTCTTCTCTTGATACTCCACTCTTCTTAAGATCGTCCTTAAGGATTTCCACTATGCGAGACCTCCACGATGCCCGGCTCCGAGGCGGTTACACTTCCAAGGGATATTAAATGAGGATGCCCTTACACCTTTACAATGACTCTCCTTCTCCCCCGAGTTCTAAGCGCTTGCTCTCTAGGAAATTAATATAGGATGCCCTTACACCTTTACAAGAAATGAAAGAGAGATAGCTTGGCTTCTTCTTGAAAGCTTGATGCTCTTTGTAGTCCCTTGATTTCTCTTCAATGATGGTTGCAAGTGAAAGCTTTAAAATCCCAAATCAAAAGATTTGCAAGTTGCAAGGCAAGTTTTGGGAAAAACAAATTCTTAAGCTTGAAAGGATTGCAAATGTGATTGAAGGCTTAAGGAAGTTTTTCAAATGATCAAGAGAGAGGAAATAATCCTCTAGATGTTGTATAAATAGTCTCTCCTCAAAATATGACCGTTTGGGCTTAAGAAAATTTAAAACCAATTTTTAAATCAAATCCCAACGGCTCTTTTTTGAGCTGTCGCGAGGTTCTCGGAGTTCCGAGAACCATTCTCGGAGCTGTGAGAAATTCTCGGAGTTCCGAGAGAACAGCTAGAAGATGGAATTTTTCTACTGGACCATTTCTCGGAGTTTCGAGAAAATGGCCAGAAGCTACTAGACCATTTCTTGGAGTTCCGAGCTCGGAGCTCCGAGAAAAATCTCGGAGTTCCGAGAAGCCTACAAATCAGCAGATTTTTATTTTTTATTGCTTGTTTGATTTTTGGCTTTTGGAACTCAACTCCTATGATAATTTTGGAATGTTTATGAGGGTCCCAATATGTTGGTCCACCACATAACCATTCACTAAACCTTTAAAGTTCTTAAGTGTGTTTGAAAAACTCTTTTAAAATACTTTGCCTTGTCTTGGAAATCGAAAGAGAAAGGATGTACAGTGATACCTATGTAACCTTCAACTTCTCTTTAGTCTTGGTCTTCAATTGATCTTCCATCTTGTGAATGCTTGCTTGAGAGATGATGTGAGCTCCACTTAGCTCCTTTGACTCTTGTTGGGTACATCTTCAAGCATGACCGTGTAGTGTGTTAGTTTCTTCAATGATCAATCCTATCTTAAACACAACACTTCAAGGCAAATTGATTAGTATTCAATAACACAATCAATTATGTTTAGAATCATCAAAACAAGATAGGAGAGTAGACCCTTGGGCTTACAGAATCCAATGAAGAAGCCCTTCCCCCTTTATTCCAATGAAAATCAGCTCCCCCTGTTGTGCCCCCAAAAAAACAAAGAAGACCTCTCCTTTGAAACCCTAGTTCGATCCTCTTTTCATAAGGGAAATGATATATTCGACCCCCATTCTTACCCTGGATAGCACCCTTGAAGCGTATTTTCATGATTTTTAACTGTACAGGGGGTGGCTTAAGGCAAGGATAATAAATTCTCTCCATTTGCAAATGGGAATTGGTATTGGCACTCCCTTTCTTCGATGATGCACTCCCTTTCTAGCCTAGTTTAACTAAGAAAATGATATGAGAACAATCATGTTTTTGGTAAGCGCACTCCCCTAGCTTGCCGTTTCTCTTTTGGGTTAAAAGTACATGGGAATTGATATGGGAACATCCCTGCTTTGATAAGCCACCCTTCTTCTACATTGAATGAAGAAAAACGATATCAGTATCTCTTTCCGGGTTTTCAAAATGTTTTGAAAACGAGGGAATTTTAGACTTTTCAGGCTCTTTCGCACTCAGGACTAGATTTTTCAGAAATTTCAAAATCTACTTTGAGAATTTGAAATTGACTCTGAATTCAGTTTCGAAACTCGGGTTTTGGGAATTTCGGGATTAGTTACGGACGCTTCGGGATTTGACTCTAAATTTGGTTTCGAGACTCGAGTTTCGGGAACTTTATTCAATTTTTGGCACTTTAGGGTCTGGTCAAAATGGGGTGTCCACAGGTGGGCACAGGCGCCACTTCTTTAGCTTCGATTCTGACTTAGAGGCGTTCAGTCATAATCCAACACACGGTAGCTTCGCGCCACTGGCTTTTCAACCAAGCGCGATGACCAATTGTGTGAATCAACGGTTCCTCTCGTACTAGGTTGAATTACTATCGCGGCACGATTATCAGTAGGGTAAAACTAACCTATCTCACGACGATCTAAACCCTGCTCACGTTCCCTATTGGTGGGTGAAGAATCCAACACTTGGTGAATTCTGCTTCACAATGATAGGAAGAGCTGACATCGAAGGATAAAAAAGCAACGTCGCTATGATCGCTTGGCTGCCACAAGCCAGTTATCCCTGTGGTAACTTTTCTGACACCTCTAGCTTCAAATTTTGAAGGTCTAAAAGATCGATAGGCCACGCTTTTACGGTTCGTATTCGTACTGGAAATCAAAATCAAACGAGCTTTTACCCTTTTGTTCCACATGAAATTTATGTTCTCGTTGAGCTCATCTTAGGACACATGCGTTATCTTTTAAAAGATGTGCCGACCCAGCCAAACTCCCTGCCCAGACGCGACGAGACGATGCGAGATCTGGCGCCCAAGCATGCCTAGACCCGACGAGTTGATGCGAGATCTGGTCGCCCAAGCATGCCTACTCTGGAAGGCCTGTGTGCAAGACTAGTGTGCAAGGCTTGTGTGCAAAGCTAGTGTCCAAGGCTTGTGTACAAGGTTAGTGCGCAAGGCTAGTGTGCAAGGCTTGTATGCATGGCTTGTGTGCAAGGCTAGTGTCCAAGGCTTGTGTGCATGGCCTGTTTGCAAGGCCTGTGTGCAAGTCTAGTGTGCAAGGCTTGTGTGCAAGGCTAGTGTGCAAGGGTTGTGTGCATTGCTTGAGTGCATGGCTTTTGTGCAAGGGTTGTGCACAAGGCTAGTGTGCAGGGCTTGTGTGCATGGCAGTAACCGAGCAACCATCCGCGGTGCAAACCCGACTGACACTTGCAATCGCACATGCTCTTTCCAACAAACCATCAATGCCACCCAACGGGGCCAACACGAGCAATCATCCGCGGCGCCCTGTCCTTGCGCATGTTTGTCTTTGAAACCGACCATCAATGCCACAGAAAGTGCCCGACGCCAACACGAGCGAGCCATCATCGGCGGTGCCATGGCTTTGTGCCCATGGTCTTCACAACGGAGCATCCATCCTCCCACCCTCCAAAACGGAAAGGGAGCTACAACCCGGCCTACACAAGTAATCGTGCGTGTTCTTTGCAACTGACCATCAATGCCACCCAACGAGGTCAACACAAGCAATCATCTGCGGTGCCATGGCCTTGCGCCCATGGTCTTTGCACCCGACCATCAATGCCACGGATAGTGCTGGGGCGCTAGCACGAGCAAGCCATCATCCGACTTGCCATGGTTTTGCGCCCATGGTCTCCGCAACCGAGCATACGTGCCACCCGACTGGGCCAGGACACCAACCCTTCCAACCCGAGCAAGCACGCATGTTCTTTGGAACCGACCATCAATGCCACACAACGGGGCCAAGTCTTGTGTGCAAGGCTAGTGTTCAAGGCTTGTATGCATGGCTAGTGTGCAAGGCTAGTGTCCGTGTCCAAGGCTTTTGTGCAAGGCTTGTATGCAAGGCTGCAACCGAGCAACCATCTGCGGTGCAATGCTAGCGAACCATCATCCGTCATGCCACGGCTTTGCGCCCGTGGTCTTCGCAACCGAGTATTCGTGACACCCGACGGGGACGGGACACAAACCCGGCCGACACTTGCAATCGCACATGCTCTCTGCAACAAACCATCAATGCCACCCAACGATGCCAACACGAGCAGTCATCCACGGTCCCCTGACCCTGCACACGTTTTTCTTTGAAACCGACCATCAATGCCATGGAAAGTGCCGGGCGCTAACACGAGCGAGCCATCATCGGCGGTGCCATGGCTTTGCGCCCATGGTCTTAACATCTAAGCATCCATCGTCCCCCCCTCCAAAACGGAAAGGGAGCTACAACCCGGCCTACATGAGTAATCGTGCATGTTCTTTGCAACCGACCATCAATGCCACCCAATGAGGTCAACACAAGCAATCATCCGTGGTGCCATGGGCTTCCGCCCATTGTCTTTGCAATCGACCATCAATGCCACGGAAAGTGCCGGGGCGCCAGCATGAGCAAGCCATCATTCGACGTGCCATGGCTTTGCGCCCATGGTCTCCGCAACCGAGCATCCGTGCCACCCGACTGGGCCAGGAAACCAACCCTTCCAACCCAAGAAGTCGCTCATGTTCTTTGGAACCGACCATCAATGCCACACAACGGGGCCAAGTCTTGTGTGCAAGGCTAGTGTGCAAGGGTTGTATGCATGGCTAGTGTGCAACGCTAGTGTCCGTGTCCAAGGATTTTGTGTAAGGCTTGTGTGCAAGGCCGCAACCGAGCAATCATCCGCCGTGCCATTGCTTTGCGTCCATGGTCTCCGCAACCGAGTATTCGTGACACCCGACGGGGACGGGACACCAACCCGGCCGACACTTGCAATCACACATGCTCTCTACAACAAACCATCAATGCCACCCAACAGCGCCAACACGAGCAATTCTCCGCGGTCCCCTGGCCCTGCTCACGTTTGTCTTTGAAACCGACCACCAATGCCACGGAAAGTGCTGGGGCACCAGCACGAGCCATCATCCGACGTGCCATGGCTTTGCTCCCATGGTCTTCGCAACTGAGCATTCGTGACACCCGACGGGGCCAGGACACCAACCCTTCCGACACGAGCAATCGCGCATGTTCTTTGGAACCGGCCATCAATGCCACACAACGGCGCCAACACGAGCAATCATTCGCGGTGCAGTGGCCTTGAACGGCCTTTTGTCTTTGGAACCAACCATCAATGTCACAGAAAGTGCTGGAGTCCCGGCATCCGCGGTGCCATGTCATTCCGCCCATGGTCTTTGCAGCGGGGCACTCCCAACCATTGCAAGCAAGCAAGAAAGTAAGTAAGTAAGTAATTAAGTATTATATATAGGGGCGGGACGTGCGGAGAGATCTGCGAAACGTGCATTCCGGAGCAATGCGCTGGCCTATCGGGGCACACACGTACATACCGGGGCATACCGAGCCCTATTGGGGCACACGTGTGTATATCGGGGAATACCAGGCCTATCGGGGCATATGCGTGGATACTGAGGCATACCGAGTCTATCCGGGCATACGCGTTCATACCGGGGCGTAACTGGCCTATCGGGGCATACGTGCGCATATCCGGGCAAAAAATGCCCAAAACTTGCGCATTCCAGTGCCCACCAGCGTGCTTATGTTGCAAAAGTGCTCAAAACTTGCGCATTCATGTGCTCACCTATCCGAGCAAAAACGCTCAATACTTGCGCATTCCATTGCCCACCAGCTTGCATATCCGGGCAAAAACACCCAAAACCTGGGCATTCCAGTGCCTAACTGCATGCCTCCCTCCTATAGGGTTTGCCCAACCAACCTGCCTAGCCACTAGTGGCATCCAAAGGTGCTTTTACCGACGACTTCTGAAAACGGGATGAGATGGGGCGCGTTTGTGCAAGACGCAACGAGACGCGGCGGGAGATGGGCGCCCAGGCTTGTGTGCAAGGCTAGTGTGCAAGGGGCTGGTGTGCAAGGCTAGTGTGCAAGGGGCTGGTGTGCAAGGCTAGTCTGCAAGGCTAGTGTGAAAGGGGCTGGTGTGCAAGGCTAGTGTGCAAGGGGCTGGTGTGCAAGGCTAGTGTGCAAGGCTTGTGTGCATGGGTAGTGTGAAAGGGGCTAGTTTGCGGGGCTTGTGTGCATGGCTTGTGCGCATGGCTAGTGTGCATGGCTTGTGTGCATGGCTAGTGTGCAAGGCTAGCGTCCAAGGCTAGTGTGCATGGCTAGAGTGCAAGGCTAGGGTGCAAGGCTCGCATGCAAGGCTAGTGTGCATGGCTAGAGTGCAAGGCTAGGGTGCAAGGTTCGCATGCAAGGCTAGTGTGCATGGCTAGCGGAGCATGGCTAGTGTGCAAGGGAAGCGTGCAGGGCGAGTGTGCGAGGCCAGTATGCACGGCCACTGCCACGAAAAGTGCCAGGTGCCAGCACTAGTGAGCCATCATCCGTGTTGCCATGGCTCGCTTGGTCTTGGCTTGCTAGGCCCGGACACGAGCAATCGCGCATTTTCTTTGCGGTTATCAATGCCGCCCAACGGGGCCAGCACGTGCAATCATCAGCGGGGCCCTTGCCTCTTGCCCGTTTGTCTTTGCAACCGGCCATCATTGCCATGGCAAGCCAAGACCAGTGTGCGAGGCCAGTGCGCATGGACGGTTCCCCCGGGGGCGCCAACACGAGAGAGCCATCATCCGCGGTGCCGTGGCTTGCTTGGCCTTGGCTTGTGTGTGCGTGTGTGTTGGGGGTTGGGGGGTGCATCTGGGAAGGCATGGCATGCCAAGACCAAGCCCGTCCAGGCCTATCAAGCCAGGAGAACCCGTGCATATTGGTGGGAGGAAACTAGTGAGGCCTTGCCAACATCCCTCGAGCCTAGGCAAGCTGTGCATGGCCAAGGGGGGGCATCCGGCAAGCCAAGACCTAGCAGGCCCAAGCCTATCAAGCCAAGCAACGACGTGCATATTACACGGCAGAAAGTAGCAAAGCGTAGCTAACTGTAGACACCCCATTTTGACAGGGCCCTAAACCCGCGTATTCGAATGAAATCCCGAGGTCAGGCGGAAAATGAATGGAATTAATCCGAGCAAAAGAGAATGTGGGACCCGTTTGTGTGGGGCCCGCTGATGTGGGACCCGTTTGTGTGGAGCCCGCTGATGTGGGACCCGTTCGTGTGGACCCCGCTGGTGTGGGACCCGTTTATATTCAAAGAGAGAATAAGGAAAATGTCATCATTTTCTTTATTTTTAAAATGGGCATGTAATGATGTTTTTTTTTTTTTGTGGCATCCGATGCCATTTGATGATTGTTTTTGATTTTTTTACAAAAAATCAAGAGAAAATGGGGGGACAAGAGGGGGACAAAAAAACTCTCATTTTTCTCTCCTCATGAGGAGTCATGAGAGTCTCCCCTGCTCAGGAGCAGAGGGGGGATCTCTCTCGCAAAGGAAAAAAACAGCAGAAGAAGAAAAGAGGGGAGAGGGAAAGAAAAAAACCAAAAAAAAAAAGAAGACAAAAGATACAAAGAGAGGGAGTTTCCACCGGACTCCGGCCACCCAACCGGATTCCGGCCACCACCTTTGCAGCCACCTCTCCAGGCCACCATCTCCCATCTCCGGCCAACCTCCCACACCTCCACCATCACCTCCACAGAACCTGCAAACCGGCCACCTCTCCACCACCTCTCCACCCTCAGCCTCCCCTCTAAACCCTTCTTAAAAAAAAAGAAAAGAAAAGGAAGAAGAAGATGGAACCCATTTTTATCTGCAAGACAGAGAGAAAGAGAGAGATTTGCAAACAAGAGGGAGGAAGCCACTATCTCCACCATTGTCATCTTCTCCGGCGGCCACTCCGGAGCTCCGACCTCCATCATCCCTCAAAACCACCATTTCCACTCCTCCTCCCGCCGGCACCACCACCACATCCCCAAACCCTCTTTCATCCCCACCTCCTCTGCCATCAAACCCTCTGTGGAAAAAAACCCAAAAACCCATTTCAAAATCCGCACCACCACCTCTACAACCTCCGATCTACACCCCCATCAATCACCTTCCGATCATCCTCCCCTCCCACTGCATCTCCGTCAACCCAACAACCCAAAACCCAACTCTCCATCTTCTCCGGCAAGTCCCCGGAACCCGACAATCCTCATTTCTGCAACATACGCACCATCCATCTTCACCAAACCCTCTTCCCCATTCACCACCGTTCTCACCATCTTCGCCCATTTCCGCCACCTCCACCTCTCAACCTCCACCGAAACTCCACCTAAACCCACTTCTTCTTCTCTGGTAAGTCCGCCGGATCTCCGGCCCATACCCGTATCCGATCCACCATCGCCCCAATTAAATCCGGTCACACAGCCACCATCATCTTCCAAGCCACCCTCTCTGCCGCCGGATCCCTCCTCGCCGGTAAGCTTCTCCGACCGTCGGAATCCTACCCTACCTCGACCTTTATTTGGGCTGAGCCACCACCACCATCCGCCCCTCTCCCTCACCGAACTTTCATCTTCCCTGTCTCATTAAAACCCATTGCAGCCACTACCTGCACTTTCTAACCCATTTTTGTCTTCCAAACCCATTTCAAATCCTTATATATATATATAAGAAGAAAAAAAAATCTCCAGCAAGCCCACGACCATTAAATCCGGTCATTCCCACCTCCTCAAGCTCCACCTCTAACACCACCCAAACACCATTTTCCCCATTTCCATTTCTTTAAAAGCCAAAAAAAGAAGAAGAAGGAGAGAGTAGAGATAGAGAGAATCAGAGAGAGGAGACCGAATCGGCTCAGCTTCTCCCGTTGATTTTGCTGGAATCCGATCCGTTCTCCGAGTACAACAGTGAAGGAGATCGATGAAGAAAAAGGAGGGCTGGGGTTTGGCTTCATCTCAAATCTTTTACTCAAACCTTCATTCTAATCCTTTCACCATCAAGGTATTTTTCCTCTTTACTTATCAATTCTCGATCTTCTTAATATCTGTGTTTGTAGTTTGGCTTTCAAAAAAAAAAAAATCAATTCCACCACCTCTATGTCTAGGAGACTTGCCCAGTCTCGCTAGCACCATTCGTCTCCTCTTCTTCTAGGAGACTTTCTTTAGACTAGTCAGCACTCCCCTTTGTGGCTTATAGCTTAGGAGTTAGTCAAGTCGACCAATAGGTTAGGAGTCAGTCTTACCATCCTAGGGTTTAGGTGTCTGTCCTACCCCTGTAGAGTTTAGGATTCTGTCCTATCCCTTAATAAAATTTAGGATTCCGTCCTTCCATCTTTCAGAGTCAGTCTTCAGCATAGGAGTCAGTCCTTCAGTCTTTTAGGAGTCTGTCCTATCATCATAGGGATTAGGATTCTGTCCATCCCCTCATCAAATCATGTGATTTTTATCCGCTCCTGCAAGGTATAGGATGCTGTCCAACCTTTGCAGAGTTGTTATTCTGTCCATTCCCCCCCGCAAAGCATAGGATGCTGTCCAACCTTTGCGGGACATCAGGAGTCTGTCATACCCTTGTGATGATAGGATTCTGTCCTCTTGTGTCGAAAAAAATCAAAAACATCTGAAAAATCAAAAATCTCAAAAATCTCGAGTCATTAGAGTGTAGTTATGAAAATCTGGTCCGAACTACGGATGGCTTGATCCCTAGCTGAGGGGTACGTAGGCAGCTCAGGCGTGCTGCTGGCATCCTGAGTTCAGTCACCATTTTTACACCCTTTCACCATTTTTACACCCTTTCACCTTTTTTTTAAATCACCATTTTACAAATATTTCTCACCTTTTCGTCCACCCAAGTTCAGTCAAACCTTTTTAATAAATATTTTTAAATATTTCAAAACAAAAGCAAAAATGGGCAAGGATGGTGATTGCCAGGTCACTCGGAGCCCTCTTTTCATTCCATTTTCGGTTTTCATCGTGATTTTCCGGTTTTAATCGGTTTTCTGACGTTTTATCGGGTTTTGGGACGGGCGATGACGTAGCGTGGCCCCTTTACAGGGATTGCCCTCGCTGAGCCCAACGATAGGTCATGACGATCGCGAGACTTTTCCGATCTTCAGCAGATTAGGATCGCCGGGCTTGATTCCTTTTGAATCGCCCTCTGAGCCTATCGTGTGTTCCATCTTCTGTCCCCTGGCATTTTTTTTTGGTTCTCACATGCCGTTGATTTTCCGATTTCTTTCTTTTCTTACACCTTTTAGCTTGCTATGTGCTTATCATAGATTTCTCATGCATTCTAGTTTGTTTGTTCTTCTAGCGTGCGATCGATTGTCATTTTCTTAGTCTTATCTCTTGCATAGGCTTGCATGCTAGTGTGTTTACTTTACTGCTTTGATTGCTTAGCTATAGCGTTTATTCATTCGTCTTAGCTTGATTATCTGTCTAAACTTAGATATTTGCTTTCCTTATCTCATTATATCTATAATTATCTGCTTAGCTGTAGCTATGCATGCGATTGTTTATTGCTTTCTTAGATGTGATGAGTTAGGATTAGATGCGATGAGTTAGAATTTGGATGTTCATTTCTTTTGCCCATCCCCGGGTCATGCATGCTTAGATAGACGTTTTCTCGGGGATGATTGTTCCCAATTCACATGATTTTTGCCCAAAACTCTTCAAAGTTAATAATAAATGGCATAAGAGACTAGGTGCTTGCACTTGGGCGAATTGGGGGCGCCTAACCCCTTCCCCATTCGTCATCAGGCACAGACCTTTTGTATCTCTGGTTATCTGTTGCGACAGAGCACAGCATGGGATCCAGGGCCCACTTCCTTGGATGGCGACTCTTTCTTTGTTTAAGGTGCGTCTCGAATCCGGGCTGGTCCCCGAATCGAGAGGTATCTCACTTCACATCGCCGCTCATGCTGTGAGGGGCACTCTTTCGAGAGTTCCTTGGCGGAGCTCTCCTTCACGTGGATGATCCTGAGACTCGCGCGTGGGGGCACGTCCCCCTGCCCCTCTCGGATCGGGTTCCACAGACTGGCAACTCTGCTGGGGAACGTTTGAAACATTGCCTAACTCTGTAAAAATGACATTTTAATTAATTTTGAAGAAATTTGGGTCAAAACCAAGTTAAATGGGAACTTTATCGTTAGAAATCCAGGGGCACCAAGTAGGTGCGTAAATAAAACAAGGGATTCACACACTGCACATCATGCATTGTCATATTCTTTATTTCTTTCATTATTTTCATTATTGGCTTCAGGGAATTGATATGACGCGTACCAGATGGGTAATTATGACCTTGAGGGAACCGTTGTATCTATTTCCGAGCTATGCGCCGGAGCTGCAGCCGTAGACACTGGGTGTGCTGGTGTTCTACAGCAGCCGATGAGCAATGAACATACTTTGTATAATGCTGGGTGTGCTGGCGTTATACATCAAGGGTATGGTCATAAGCATAGTACCCTGCAGAGATGCCTGGGCCCTACTTTTACTTCATTATATTATGTATGTATATATTAGTTGCTCCCTTTAGAACCAAAATTAGGGAACCCTTGCTAGGACACTATATATATGTACTCATATAGGACGAACATGTGCGACCAGCATATGTGAGCCTAGGATAGAATTTAGCCTACCCATGTAGCGTAGAAGGGTAAGTCACACCGTGGTTACCCGTCGCGTTATCTAGTACACTCACAAGCATTTTTGAGTCAAGACATCCTTGGCTCCGCTAGGTTAGACTAGGGATGGTGCCCCTGGTTAGGATGTATGTATATATGTATATATGTATATATATATTTATATGTATACATATTTGTTATTAGATTAGGGTTTACTTCCTAGTTAAGTTTTCCTTCATAATCTAATCAATTATTCCTCTCTATCCATTCTATGGATTATCATCAGATGCTTGGCTCTTTTAGCCATGATCTATCTCCCATGTGCTTGATCATTTGATTGATCCTGATCAGATGTACTCCGCATGTCGATTATGAGTCTATCTTGCCATTATCATTACCGGAGTGTGTTCTTGCTGAGAGCCGTGCTTTATCTTGACCATGACGGCATACTCTTCATGTTTAGTTGCTGAGACCCTCCTAGTATAGCCGTCATGCTGCCGATTTTTTTTTCAGAACCCTTGAGCGTAATCATTATCCTTTTGGGTTCGTTGACAAACCATGTGCTTACCTTACCACATCTCCTAGTATAGTTGTTATGCTGCCGAATTTTCTCCGAATACTTTGAGTGTGGTCATCATCCTTTTAGGCTTGTTGACGAACCATGTACTTGCCGTACCACATCTTCATGTACAGTTGTTATGCTGTTGGATTTTTATCCAAGGGAAGGATGTCTTTGTGTGCCTTTTGTTTCAACTTGCGCATTACATTGCTATGTGATTAATTCTCATTGAGCCTAGTGTTTATGATGTCCATGACAGGAGTCTTAGTCACTCGTCTACCATCAACCCCAAAAAAGCTTTCATCTCTAAAATCGCTTGGTCTAGCCCGCTATACCTTTTTCCTCTCACATTGCCCAGATGGCTGAGTATGCTGAAAGTCTCGTCTTGAGAGAAATGAGAGAGATGGTGATGACATCCATGACCTGATAGACAGGGATCTCCTCATTCTTCTTGAACTCAAATGCTTCTGAGAACCCTGCACATAACCATGTTACACTTCTTTCACCCACCATGGGAACCATTTCACCCATTCAACCCTTCACATATCTTACCACCTTTACCTGTACCACCTCTGGGCTGGAAAATAATTGGGAAGGAAAAAGAAAGATGTCAGAGCTTGAACTCCTTGAAAACATCATACCAGAGAAAGCCTTGCCATTGTCAGGTGCTAAAGAACAATTTGAGAGGCCCTCCCTTCTGAGATTCTAACTCCAGGATTGCTCTCTCCAATCATCATCATCATTAATGAAGGCACGTTGTCCTTGAACTTTCAGCGCCAATCCATTGCCTCCGATGAAGTGTCTCATCTTTGAAATTTGTTTGGAAGAGTGTATACCAACCCTCCTGTCAAAGTTGGTAAGCCTAACCATGTCAATATCAATTCTAACTATGTTGTGTTTATTGGTCTCTCTCATTGTGAACCAATGTCCAATCTTTTGTTGAATTTGATGGAGAGCCTATCGTGGCGCGTCAAAAATCAATGTATGTACTTCAAACATTCAATGCAACGAACATTTGATTCCAGTGTCGTCAGTATTCTTGTATATGTTCACTCTTGGATCTAATGTTAATAAACAAATTAAGACACCCTCCTCGGACGAGGATGCAGATGAAATTCTCCTCGAGATTTGAAAGATGATCAGACGAGAGGAAGAGCGTCGAGCAAAGCCACTTGAAGATGAAATCGATACCGTGGATAGTGGTATCCAAATCCAAAACTCGGAAAATAAGGATTGGCAAAATCTCCCGAAGAGCGCAAAGAATCAATAAACCTATTTAGAGGGTTCAAATAATTGTTGATTGGTCCTATGAGGATAAACCGGAAGCGTGTCTTGACACTGTTCAACGTGAGTTGCCCTCAGCTTCAGACATCAGGTCGAAAAAGAAAAAATTTCAAACGAAGAATACCAGACATCAAGTGAAGTTAATGAAAAATTGAGAGAAGACTTTCGGACAACAAAGTCATGAGCATAGAACATGAACCCCAAAAAGAATACTTGGGCTATACATTCCGATGGAATTCTAAGTCAAAGTAATCAAAGAGTAAGGGCATTCCCGCATTTCAAGTGAAAAAAGAAGAAAAATGAACAAAGAGAAAAAATGATAGAATCCAGAGAAGAAAGGAGAAGGGAGCATGCCCCACGTCAACTCCTCAAGAATGTCAGAATCTCAAAAAGCAGAGCTGATAAATTGATTGAAAGATTTCAAAATCTTCAGCATTCAGAGAAGACCCAGAGTCGTAGAATCCCGAATATCAGTGCGAGATCCCAAAGAAAAAGTGGGAATTCAATCAGTCTAGCTTGCACAGTGCAGATGAAGTCTTGCCAGGAAATGCCGCCAGACTCCTCAAAAAAAAAGAACAGCAAGGAAAGTTCAAAGCCATTGAACCGTAGCCACTCAAGAAGCTTGTATGCCAAAACACCAGAAGGCCATCCTTGGACACCTGCGCTTTAAACGCCAAAAATCCCAAGTTTAAAAAAAAAATCCTTTTGCAAACACCTTCGAGCCTCAACAAAATCAAACATTCTTTTCAAACACCCTCAAACCAGGGGCAGTTCATTCCAAACTACGTCTGACCTGATCCCTTTCTACAGGGTACGTAGGCAACCTGATCAATTCAGGTTCAGTCAACCTTTGGAATAAAAGTCAAATTATTCCCTTTCAACCTTTGGAATAAAAGTCAAATTATTCCCTTTCAACCTTTGAAATAAAAGTGAAATTATTCCCTTTCAACCTTTGGAATAAAAATCAAAATATTCCCTTTCAACTTTTGAGCTTAAAGCCAAATCATTCTGTTCCAAACCCCAGCGAACTGCGCGGACCTGATCCTCCATTTTTGGGGTACTTTAGGCAACCTGGCCGATCAAGGTTCGGTCGAAACTTTGAAATCCAAAAGAAATACCCAACCCTTTTGAATCGAAGCCCACCTAGAAAGTCCTTCTGGTGAACAAGCAGAGGTTCAAAGTCAAGAAGAAAAAGAGACGGAGTCTGAAGACCCACTAGGCTGAAAACCCGAGAGGGCGGTCTAGGCAAAATTTAGGGTCATTCACCCGCTAAGTTGACAACTGAAAAGTCGGCTTAGGCAAAAGTTAGGGTATTAAGCCCGCTGGATTGAAAACCCGAAAGGGCGAACCAGGCAAAAGTTAGGGCAAGCGGTCCGCTGGATTGAAAACCTGAAAAGGCAATCTGGTCAATGGCAATGACTTCCAACAAAAATCGAATCATTGAGATGGAGAAACAGTCTTCAACCAGGGTAAAATCTCGGAGTCCAAGTAGTGCCAGCAAGCTTACTTTAACATTCCTCTAAACTGGGGGCATTGAAACCGAGCAATCCGAAAGGGATAATAACCATGACGGAAACACCGAAAGATGAGAGTAGTGCCTCTTGACACGGTCTTCGAAATACTCTAAGAGTGGCTAAGCCATACCCTTGAAAAATAACACATCAGATCCAAGAGTGAGTCGAAAGCGAGTCGAAAGCGAATCTAGTCCTTCGAGCAATAAGAGTCTTCTTTGATTGAGTCCTTGAAAATCTGTTCCTCCTCCATATTTGTGTTCCCTTTCCTTGCAAAGTCCAAACTGTCGGGTGCTAGAAGAATGGGAGTGTGTCCTCCAAAATGCAAAGAAAATTCAGAGTAAATCCTGGTTTAGGTATCAGAAGGGGCGAGAGACATCTTGTTCAAACCTACCAGAGACCTTAAGCCTCCAAAAGTGAGCAATGCGAAAGAAAGGATTCTCAGACTCAGCCATCATGGTGATTGTCCTACTCTCTCCATACAAAAAAATGTGCAACCTTAAGCCTTCATGAAGCGATGCATCTTTCTTCAACCATCATTGTCCTGCCTCCTTAAAACTCCTGTCATGGAAACACAATATACTAGGGGCATCTTTTATGACTTGCATCATAAAAGATGTCAAGCACACAAAGGCAATCAGTAAACAATGTCTCCAACAAGTTAAGATAAGAAGGGTACGAGCACATCTCAAGCCAAACCTCTAAACTCCTCAATTGAGTCCACTCTTCGGAAGAGCCAATTCTCCAAGAAAATCAGTTTCCCTAGCGGAGTCTAGAATTTGCTCGCACGGCCTTCAATCCCCGGCAAAATTCAGTTCTCTCAGAAAAAATGGTCAATACTCAAAACCTCAGCAGGTTACATGTGTCTGGTTCTCAACAGAGATCGCGCACTCCTAAAGTTCTCGGCAAGAGACAATCAATCCTGTAATGGAATCGGTCGAAATCTCGATTTCTTGAATCAAAATTGTTCCTCCTTGAGTTTCGTGTTCTTGATTCCTAGAGTGGTTTGATCATGATGATTGTCTAATCATTCCGCTGTGTTCATCTGTCAAGATGCTGTCTTCTCAGATCCCAATTCAGGTTTGATCATGATGCTGTCTAATCATTCCGCCGTGTTCATCTGTCAAGATGCTGTCTTCTCAGATCCCAATTCAGGTTTGATCATGATGCTGTCTAATCATTCCGCTATGTTCATCTGTCATGATGCTGTCTAATCATTCCGCTGTGTTCATCTGTCAAGATGCTGTCTTCTCAGATCCCAATTCAGGTTTGATCATGATGCTGTCTAATCATTCCGTTGTGTTCATCTGTCAATATGCTGTCTTCTCAGGTCCTAATTCAGGTTTGATCATGATGCTGTCTAATCATTCCGATGTGTTCATCTGTCAAGATGCTGTCTTCCCAGATCCCAATTTAGGTTTGATCATGATGCTGTCTAATCATTCCGTTGTGTTTTTCTGTCTTCTCAGATCCCAATTTAGGTTTGATCATGATGCTGTCTAATCATTCCGCCGTGTTCATCTGTCAAGATGCTGTCTTCTCAGATCCCAATTCAGGAATGATCATGATGCTGTCTAATCATTTCGTTTTGTTCATCTGTCAAGATGCTGTCTTCTCAGATCCCAATTTAGGTTTGATCATGATGCTGTCTAATCATTCCGCTTCGTTCATCTGTCAAGATGCTGTCTTCTCAGATCCCAATTTAGGTTTGATCATGATGCTGTCTAATCATTCCACCGTGTTCATCTGTCAAGATGTTGTCTTCTCAGATCCCAATTCAGGAATGATCATGATGCTGTCTAATCATTTCGTTTTGTTCATCTGTCAATATGCTGTCTTCTCAGATCCCAATTTAGGTTTGATCATGATGTTGTCTAATCATTTCGCTTCGTTCATCTGTCAAGATGCAGTCTTCTCAGATCCCAATTCAGGTTTGATCATGATGCTGTCTAATCATTCCGCTGTGTTCTTCTGTCAAAATGCTGTCTTCTCAGATACCAATTTCGGTTTGATCATGATGCTGTCTAATCATTCCGCTTTACAATCTCCAAATCCCTGAGTGGCTTAATTAGATGCTGTCTAATCATTCCATTCTGCAATTTGTGCGAGTCTGTCTCACTCCCCCTTGAGAGTCCATCTCAGTTTTCTTTTCGAGATTCTGTCTCGTCAATCCATCTTATCATTCCCTCTCGATTAGAATCTGTCTAGTCGATCCATCTCGTCACCCCCTTGCATCCTTTCTGTTTGAAATCTTGGGCCAGTCAAAATGTGTTGTCTGCTCGGCTTTGGCTTTCGTGCGACAAGCACACTCTGCCAAAGAGGGGCATCTGTAGACACCCGATTTTGACAGGGCCCTAAACCCGCGTATTCGAATGAAATCCCGAGGTCAGGCGGAAAATGAATGGAATTAATCCGAGCAAAAGAGAATGTGGGACCCGTTTGTGTGGGGCCCGCTGATGTGGGACCCGTTTGTGTGGAGCCCGCTGATGTGGGACCCGTTTGTGTGGAGCCCGCTGGTGTGGGACCCGTTTATATTCAAAGAGAGAATAAGGAAAATGTCATCATTTTCTTTATTTTTAAAATGGGCATGTAATGATTTTTTGTTTTTTTTTGTGGCATCCGATGCCATTTGATGATTGTTTTTTATTTTTTTACAAAAAATCAAGAGAAAATGGGGGGACAAGAGGGGGACAAAAAAACTCTCATTTTTCTCTCCTCATGAGGAGTCATGAGAGTCTCCCCTGCTCAGGAGCAGAGGGGGGATCTCTCTCGCAGAGGAAAAAAACAGCAGAAGAAGAAAAGAGGGGAGAGGGAAAGAAAAAAACCAAAAAAAAAAAAAAAAGACAAAAGATACAAAGAGAGGGAGTTTCCACCGGACTCCGGCCACCCAACCGGATTCCGGCCACCACCTTTGCAGCCACCTCTCCAGGCCACCATCTCCCATCTCCGGCCAACCACACCTCCACCATCACCTCCACAGAACCTGCAAACCGGCCACCTCTCCACCACCTCTCCACCCTCAGCCTCCCCTCTAAACCCTTCTTAAAAAAAAAAAAAAAAAAAAGGAAGAAGAAGATGGAACCCATTTTTATCTGCAAGACAGAGAGAAAGAGAGAGATTTGCAGAGAAGAGGGAGGAAGCCACTATCTCCACCATTGTCATCTTCTCCGGCGGCCACTCCGGAGCTCCGACCTCCATCATCCCTCAAAACCACCATTTCCACTCCTCCCGCCGGCACCACCACCACATCCCCAAACCCTCTTTCATCCCCACCTCCTCTGCCATCAAACCCTCTGTGGAAAAAACCCAAAAACCCATTTCAAAATCCGCACCACCACCTCTACAACCTCCGATCTACACCCCCATCAATCACCTTCTGATCATCCTCCCCTCCCTCTGCATCTCCGTCAACCCAACAACCCAAAACCCAACTCTCCATCTTCTCCGGCAAGTCCCCGGAACCCGACAATCCTCATTTCTGTAACATACCCACCATCCATCTTCACCAAACCCTCTTCCCCATTCACCACCGTTCTCACCATCTTCGCCCATTTCCGCCACCTCCACCTCTCAACCTCCACCGAAACTCCACCTAAACCCACTTCTTCTTCTCCGGTAAGTCCGCCGGATCTCCGGCCCATACCCGTATCCGATCCACCATCGCCCCAATTAAATCCGGTCACACAGCCACCATCATCTTCCAAGCCACCCTCTCTGCCGCCGGATCCCTCCTCGCCGGTAAGCTTCTCTGACCGTCGGAATCCTACCCTACCTCGACCTTTATTTGGGCTGAGCCACCACCACCATCCGCCCCTCTCCCTCACCGAACTTTCATCTTCCCTGTCTCATTAAAACCCATTGCAACCACTACCTGCACTTTCTAACCCATTTTTGTCTTCCAAACCCATTTCAAATCCTTATATATATATAAGAAGAAAAAAAAATCTCCAGCAAGCCCACGACCATTAAATCCGGTCATTCCCACCTCCTCAAGCTCCACCTCTAACACCACCCAAACACCATTTTCCCCATTTCCATTTCTTTAAAAGCCAAAAAAAGAAGAAGAAGGAGAGAGTAGAGATAGAGAGAATCAGAGAGAGGAGACCGAATCGGCTCAGCTTCTCCCGTTGATTTTGCTGGAATCCGATCCGTTCTCCAAGTACAACAGTGAAGGAGATCGAAGAAGAAAAAGGAGGGCTGGGGTTTGGCTTCATCTCAAATCTTTTACTCAAACCTTCCTAATCCTTTCACCTTCAAGGTATTTTTCCTCTTTACTTATCAATTCTCGATCTTCTTAATATCTGTGTTTGTAGTTTGGCTTTCAAAAAAAAAAAAAAATCAATTCCACCACCTCTATGTCTAGGAGACTTGCCCAGTCTCGCTAGCACCATTCGTCTCCTCTTCTTCTAGGAGACTTTCTTTAGACTAGTCAGCACTCCCCTTTGTGGCTTATAGCTTAGGAGTTAGTCAAGTCCACCCATAGGTTAGGAGTCAGTCTTACCATCCTAGGGTTTAGGTGTCTGTCCTACCCCTGTTGAGTTTAGGATTCTGTCCTATCCCTTCATAAAATTTAGGATTCCGTCCTTCCATCTTTCAGAGTCAGTCTTCAGCATAGGAGTCAGTCCTTCAGTCTTTCTGGAGTCTGTCCT